>NC_087194.1:6172514-6262514 GCF_035594125.1 Scylla paramamosain
GATTACATTAGGTTGTGGTAGACTGCTTTAGTACAGATTATCTACATTTGATTAACTTTTCTGTTCCCTCCTACTTTCTCTATCCTCATTTTCGATCCAAAGCTGGATCTTGCGTTTATGTGCGCAACGGCTTAACCTGCTCTCGTGTCCACGCTCTTGAATCTTTCGAGTTTTCCACCATCTGGCTACGACTTCAGTCACTCTCAAAATAACTTTATCTGTGCTGTATACCTCTCACATAACTCCTCTGACTATAAGAAATTCTTTGACTAAACTTCCAAAGTGGAGCACATTCTGACCCTCTTCCCTTTTGCAGAGATCTCCATTCTCGGAGACTTCAATGTTCACCACCAGCTTTGGCTTTCCTCTCCCTTCACTGACCATCCTGGTGAACTAGCCTTCAACTTTGCTATCCTCCACGACCTAGAGCAGTTGGTGCAACACCCTACTCGTATTCCTGACCGTCTTGGAGATACGCCCAACATTCTTGATCTTTTCCTGACCTGTAATCCTTTTGCTTATGCTGTCACCCTCTCTTCTCCGTTGGGCTCCTCCGATCACAATCTCATATCTGTATCTTGTCCTATCGCTCCAATCCCTCCTCAGGATCCCCCTAAGCGAAGGTGCCTCTGGCGTTTTGCCTCTGCTAGTTGGAGGGACCTGAGGAGATATTTTGCCGATTTTCCTTGGAATGACTACTGCTTCCGTGTCAGAGACCTGTCTTTGTGCCGAGCGCATAACAGAGGTGATAGTGACTGGCATGGAGGCGTACATTTCTCACTCTTTTTCTCGACCTAAACCTTCCAAATCTTGGTTTAACACAGCTTGTTCTCGTGCTATACGTGATAGAGAGGTGGTCCACAAAAGGTACTTAAGCCTTCAATTATCAGAATCTCATGCACTTCATATTTCTGCCCGGAACCATGCCAAGTCTGTTCTCCAACTAGCCAAAAACTCTTTTATTAACAGAAAGCGTCAAAATCTTTCAAGATCTAACTTCCCTCGTGACTTCTGGCATCTAGCCAAAAATATCTCCAATAACTTTGTTTCTTCTTCTTTCCCTCCTTTATTTCAACCAGATGGCACCACTGCTATCACATCTATTTCTAAAGCTGAACTCTTCGCTCAAACCTTTGCTAAAAATTCTACCTTGGACGATTCTGGGCTTGTTCCTCCCTCTCCTCCACCCTCCACCCTTCTTCGCAATGATGTTTTCCATGCCCTCGCTGGCCTAAACCCTCGGAAGGCTTAAGGACCTGATGGGGTCCCTCCTATTGTTCTCCGAAACTGTGCCTCCGTGCTTACACCATGCCTGTTACCGCCGAGCGGATGAAAGACCGCCGAGCGGATGAAAGAAGTTGTCGTTGAGCAAGTATATGCTAAATAATATGACTTGTGTTATGAGAGTTGAAGTAAACTAGTATATAAAGCATGGCTAACACTAAGGAAACTAAGTTAATTAGAGTAGAGATTATGGAAACTGAATTCATTACAGTAGTTAATCACAGTAGTGAAGATGTGTGAGAGGAACTAGCTCCAGAGAGGTAGTGAGAGTTGTGTTTATGTGGTAAAGTTGATGACATGGCGCGAAAGGTAGATAAGACACAGAATGATCTCCGTAGAGGAATGAGTCACCCAGGAACTATTGCTGACCTAAGAGTAAGACGGGCAAGCATGAGGCGCTGAGGGCCAACAGGAACGAAGCCCGGAGAGACAGATTCCTTTGTACCGCCACCGAGTTAGGGTGTGACTACTCCATGAAAGATCGGACCACTACAATACAGACGCAGGTGTTGCTTGGTGACAGGCCTCCTTAACACCCCGAACACATGAGTTCCACATCTGTATTACGAGGGGTTGATTGCCCTAATTAGCATAATCCATAATTAGTGATGCATTATGTTGATACGGTATGTAATGGTTAGTAGTGCTACGCATGTCTTATGTTTATTATGTCTGTCTTCAGGTTTGACCGAACGCAATAAACGATTCTCGTCACCGTGTGGGTCTAAAATCCTTTGGCTGCCTCCGGGCAGCTACAATGCCTAGTCAAACTCTTTCAGCTCTGTCTGTCAGCATCTACCTTTCCTTCCTGCTGGAAGTTTGCCTACATTCAGCCTGTTCCTAAAAAGGGTGATCGTTCCAATCCCTCAAACTACCGTCCTATTGCTTTAATTTCCTGCTTATCTAAAGTTTTTTAATCTATCCTCAACAGGAAGATTCTTAAACATCTATCACTTCACAACCTTTTGTCTGATCGCCAGTATAGGTTCAGTCAAGGCCGCTCTACTGGTGATCTGGCTTTCCTTACGAGTCTTGGTCATCCTCTTCTAGAGATTTTGGTGAAAGTTTTGCTGTTGCCTTGGACATATCAAAAGCTCTTGATAGAGTCTGGCACAAAGCTTTGATTTCCAAACTACCTTCCTATGGTTTCTATCCCTCTCTCTGTAACTTCATCTCAGGTTTCCTTTTTGACCGTTCTATTGCTCCTGTGGTAGACGGTCACTGTTCTTTTCCTAAATCTATTAACAGTGGTGTTCCTCAGGGTTCTGTCCTGTCACCCACTCTCTTCTTATTATTCATTAATGACCTTCTAAACCAAACTTCTTGTCCTATCCACTCCTACGCTGATGATACCACCCTGCACTTTCCCTTGTCTTTTCATAGACGTTCAACACTTCAGGAAGTAAACATTTCACGCAGGGAAGCCACAGAATGCCTGACTTCTGATCTTTCTAAAATTTCTGATTGGGGCAGAGTAAATTTGGTATTGTTCAATGCCTCAAAAACTCAATTCCTCCATCTATCAACTCGACACAACCTTCCAGACAACTATCCCTTCTTCTTCAATGACACTCAATTGTCCCCCTCTTCAACACCGAACATTCTTGGTTTGTCCTTTACTTATAATCTGAACTGAAAACTTGACATCTTATCTCTAGCTAAAACAGCTTCTATGAAGTTAGGTGTTCTGAGACGTCTCCGCCAGTTTTTCTCACCCTCCAGCTGCTCTGTACAGGGGCCTTATCCGTCCATGTATGGACATGTATGTCCATATGTCGGGGGGGGGGGGGGGGAGTGTTCCACTCATACCGCTCTTCTAGCCATTGTGGAATCAAAAACTTTTCGTCTCATCAACTCCTCTCCTGTAACTGACTGTCCAGTCTCTCTCTCATCGCTTAAATGTTGCATTTCTAGCCGTCTTATACCGCTATTTTCATGCTAACTGCTCTTCTGATCTTGCTAACTGCATGCCTCCCCTCCTCCCGTGTCTTCGCTGCACAAGACTTTCTTCTTTCTCTCACCCCTATTCTGTCCACCTCTCTAATGCAAAAGTTAACCAGTATTCTCAATCATCCATCTCTTTCTCTGGTAAACTCTGCAACTCCCTGCCGGCTTCTGTATTTCCACCTTCCAATGACATGAATTCCTTCAAGAGGGACGTTTTAAGATACTTATCCTTCAATTTTTGACTACCGCCTTGGACCCTGTTCTGGGACTGGCATCTAAGTGGGCTTTTTTTTTTTTTTACTGGATTTTTGTTGCCCTTGGCCAGTGTCCCTTCTATATAAAAAAAAGTCTGAATGACATTCGAAGTTAGTACATAATTACGCAAGCTTACCTTTTAAATGAACAGTGGTAAGTGATTGGAATGAACTCAAGAATCATGTTATTGCCAAGTCTATGAGGAAAGGTTAGGGATAGCAGGTAGATACAGGCAGGTGTGTTGAGTCTGCCATGTACAAGCCTACTGACTTCTTGTGGCTTCCTCTGTTCTTATCTCTCTCTCTCTCTCTCTCTCTCTCTCTGGTAAAGTGTTTAAATATTCTCACTTATTCATCCCAGTAACTTTTTTTCTTATTCCCCTTCTCCATTTTTTTCTTCTTCCTCTATCCTCTTTTTTTTTCTTTCTCAGGTGTTGAAAGGTGAAGGATGGACAAGTGCATCTCTCTCTCTCTCTCTCTCTCTCTCTCTCTCTCTCTCTCTCTCTCTCTGTTACCTTGATGGTTGATGGAGGCACAGAAACGATCATAGTTTTCTTAACTAAACAATTTCTCATTTCTCTGTACTCTACAGTAACAACAGTGTCTACAACTTGTGCTGCCTGGTGCTTCTTATCCTCATTATCTGTTTATTATTATCATTACTCTAGGTGGAGGCCAGAAAAGAAAAAAAAAAGTATTCTGCCACTCTCCTAAAATAAAATCACTTACTTCTTACAAGAATGTGATAAGTGTCTGCAAAACCACTTTCAAAAGTCTGTCTGGTAATCACTCATGTCAAAAGATAATTTATAACTTTATTCACAAATCAGTATATTTCTGGATATCAACAGCTCATAACATTACTCCCCATAGAGATAGATTTTCACACAAGTCTTATTATGTTAGCACCATTTCAGGTTTAGTTATTAACCCTTTTACTGCCACAGCCATCCTTTGTTAGCATTCAAAGCACCACATAATTTGTTTGTATGGACACAAAAATAAGTGAATAGGTTAATTTTTGCCTTCTTACATTCTTACACTACACAATTATTTAAGGGACTGTGGTATAAAAAGTGTCCAAAAAGTTGTAGGTGATTATAGAAAAAAAGGTTTAACAGTGAAAGGGTTAATCAGTCACTAAATTGTACACTTACAATTATCAGCAGCTCAACTTCCCACACACATATTACATTAGTTTATCATGTATTCTTAATCACTTTAGCACCATTTAACATTTAGTCAACAGTGAAAACGTTAACTAATCCAAGGAAAACCTGAGTCATGAAAATCATTCTACATTTGTGTAGTCAGTTATATGGAATTTTGTCAGTTTTGTCACCCCGGTGGCCACTCCTGACGTTCTGGCCAAGCTCACATTACAGGTCCTCGAGTTACGGCGGAGTTGTTTGTACACCACGTCGTAAACCAATTTTCGGCCTAAGTAGGCACCTACAGTACATCACTCACCTATGCCAGTGCTATAGTACTGTGGTCATAACTTAGGACATTAAAACACCATTACTGTACCTGTAAAAATACACATGGAGGGCACACAGTAAATAGAAAATAATTAAATAAATCAGTAAATAAAAAAAAAATAAAAAAAAATAGCAATGGGGAATGTACAGGGACATGCACTGCCAGCGTCAAAACCACCAACCAGCGAAGTCGAGACTGTTGTAAACCGAGGACTCCCTGTATCCATTTCACAAGTGTCTAGAGAGGAAATGTTCCAACAGTGATGTCAATCCATTAATGGGAAAACTAAATGGAGCAGCCAAATATTCTTCTGGTATACAGAAGAGCACTTTGCCACACAAATTTTGCGGGACAGGAGAGCACTTTGCCACACAAATTGCGTGGGACAGAGGAGAGCACTGTTGCCAAACAAATAGTGGTTAGAGCGCTCTGCCTTCTCACAGAGGGACATTAAGCAATTTCAATTAATTTTCCAGTTGGTGGAAGGATGTCGCTGATAGCACCGTCGCCTTGCCTCATTGGTAACTGTGGTCAAGTACTTTAGTGTGTATTCTTTTAAATACACCCATACCTCGGTACTACGGACTAAAAGGGAGGAGCATCGGTCCGATGGATTGTTCGTACGTACCGACACAACGAACCCCAATTTTTCACGGGATTATGTTCCAAAGGCACCACATGAAGTGCTAAAATCCGTATTTATATTGGCGCTACCCCTAAAATGTCTATTTATTGTTTCTATTAATGAGAAAAATCAGTAATGGTACTCACTCATGGTGGAAGAGATTAATGATGATGAAGTAGCTGTGCAGCTCGATATAACCTATATATATATATATATATATATATATATATATATATATATATATATATATATATATATATATATATATATATATATATATAAACACACACACACACACACACACACACATATATATATATATATATATATATATATATATATATATAGAGAGAGAGAGAGAGAGAGAGAGAGAGAGAGAGAGAGAGAGAGAGAGAGAGAGACGGGCAGTGGATGACCTTGACAGTGGCTATGGCCCAGCGCTCTCGCTCTCTCTCTGATAACACACACACACACACACACAGAGAGAGAGAGAGAGAGAGAGAGAGAGAGAGAGAGAGAGAGAGAGAGAGAGAGAGAGAGAGAGAGAGAGAGAGAGAGAGAGAGCATTGTGTCAAGGTCACTCACTGGCTGTCATTTCTACTTTTTCCTCCTTGGTTATAGAAAATTATGATAATTCAAACACAACACATAAAAAGGGCAAAAACCATGGAGCAATGAGCTACACGTGTTGTTACACTGATGTAAATAAACTGACCGCCTGCAACAAACAGTCAGCCTCGAAGCAGTGGCTCGTGTCCAGTGTTGCCACAACTCCATCCATAGCGGGCGGGACTTTGAAATTGAGTCGGCTGCTCCAGATTTTATCCGTTGCTTCCGAAATTCGTCAAAGCAAGATCGGTAGTACAGAGGTATGAGAGTATTTTATTATGATATGACATATAACATAATAAGTATAACATTCTTCTGAAATGTGATTATGAATGTGTAACTTAATACTGTGACCATCAACAAAGTGGCCACAGGTGAGATGCAAAACAAACCTTTATTGTTATTGTTCAATGGAAACTAATGAACTGATTATGAAATAATCATAGATTTATAACAATATCAAACGAGTAAAAAATACACAGAAGTAGCTAATGTTGTGTCACCTCTCGACCGATGAGCATTGTCTTGTCCCTCAGGATGTCATCATCAAGCATCAGAATTGCTTTAATTCTATTTTTTTCTCTAATAAACAAAAGGCTTTTTGGTTTCAAAAATATTTGTTGTGAATCAAATTATTTCCTACTTTTCCAAATGATTCCCATATACTTACTAATATTTGATAGTGATGAGAACATCTTAGGATTTTTCTGGACTAAAACTGAAAGAAAGGATGAATTCCATGTAAAAACAGTGACAGAACCCATAAAATATTGTAAATCATTTTGAAGCATTACCAACATGCACAGGTGGTGAATTTTTGTCTTAAAAATCAAATAAAGTTTATCTGTAATGACAATCACAACGATGATCACACTTTAACGAGAAATAAATCATGGTGAAGCAGGAAGCTGAAACAAGATTCACCACACAGCATGACAACACTCCACATGAATGTTCTACCTCTCACATGCAAATTGTTGGGAAAATATCAAACTGAACTATTCCTAATCTGAATAACCAATGAAATTAAGTTAGAAATAAAATATGAACCAATGAAATTAAGTTAGAAATAAAATATGAGTCATACTTTGTTTCTTCTGAGCCTTGGAATTATCATGAGCCTCACCAACACACAAAGACCTCACTCTTACTCTTATATTTCAGTCTTTTCAAAACACAGAACTTGGTCTCTCCATATCTAAATATGATCAGCAGTTCACCACATAACTAGAAGAACAGATATAAACTAACCACAAATGTTAAACTCTATGACTGCAAAAGTTTCTACTCATGTCTAATAAAATTCAATACCTGGTTTAATCACAAGGCACCACAGACAGCAGCGGCAGTAATCAAACAGCTCCAGCCTCACAGCACCTGTAGTCTTATCTATTATTACTCTCTGACTATGACAGTTTCTCCTTGAGTATGATAAAATGAAATATCTAGTTTAATCACAAGATACCATAGACACCAGTAGTGATCAAATAGTTCAGGCCTTATAGCACCTGAAGTTTAGTCTATTATTACTCTTTTGACTGCTATGGTTTCTCCTCAAATCTGATGATGTGGTGCCAAGTTTAGTGACATCATGTAGTCAAACAGCTCAATTCTTGTAATGCCTGTGGTCTTATTTATTATTACTCTTTGACTGCAATGACTTCTCTTCCAAGTCAATATAGTTATAAAAGAGCTATAAAAGAGCTGTGTTGCAAGTTTAGAGTATTACTATTATAAAAGACACCACTGAAAATAAGAGAGGTCAAATAATTAAAATCTTTCAGTGCTTGTGCGAGGAGGCCTTGGTTTATGACAGTCTCAACTTTTGCTGTTTCAAGGTTATGATGCTGGCACTGCTTGTCCCTGTACATTGCTGATTTTTTCCATTACTGATTTTTTTCATTATTTTATACTTAATAAATGTATGTCCTCCATGTGTTTTTTACATGTAAAGTAGTTACATTTTTATCTCCTAGGACTTAAATTATGACTTTACAGTACACCTATGCATTAACATAGTGAGTGTTTACTTAGGCTGGTTCCAATCAACATAGAAAATCAATTTATGATGTGGCATAGAAACTAAACTCTGTCATAAGTCAAGGATCCCATGTTTTTTTTTCACTTTGACTTGTAGATTCTTCTCAAGTGTTGTAAAATCTTGCAGGACAACTTTTGATGCCAGTGACACCATAGTGACTGGGTGATTCAAATCTTTTAGTGCTCTAGTTGTGTTTTTGTTAACTAAAGTAATCTAGTAACTCAGAACAATAAATCGCATACTGTCATTAGTTGTCAAAGGGTTCAAGTTTCCAGCATCAGAGTGGCTTCATTTATCATTAAGTACAATGCTACTGACTGCTCAGTTCCTTCTGCTTTTCTATCTTGAGTAACAACCTTCTGTTTGTTACAGTCATAATGTTCCTTCCCCAAGTCATCATCAGTCTTGCAAACAATGCCACTTTGCAGCAATTTATGGATTTCTGTTTAGACCAATGCTTCATCAGGAGGAGCACCTATCGGCAGAGCTGCCTTAATCATGTCCAGGCTGAGTTATCAAAAATTGAACTCAATTTTTCTTTTTCTCTAACACGAAAGTTAAGAAAATTATATTTTTTAAATATGTCAAAGTAGAGAAATCATTCTTTGTTTATGAAAGAGATGAGTTGTAATTACTAGTACCATTCTCATAAATATACACAAAAAATCTATGAGTACAGTTTTGCAGCATGCTTTTCTACCATGGGTCAAAGGGGCTAAGAGTGTGAATGATGTGTGGGCCACCCTATGTGGGATTGCTGGCCTGGTATATATAGAAAAGTAAAAAATATATAGATATAACAAAATACTATAGATGTACTAAATGGCAAACGACACTACTCATTGAGATATGGTAAAAAAGAATCTTGAACTTTTCTACATAGGGACCTTTTTCACTGTGATAAATGTGACTTTTGAAGCAAGATGGAAATGCTGAGACACTGACTTTAGGGCAGAAACAAACTGGTCATGAGGTCATTTGAGAGGGAATGAATGGTGGCAGGACACTCAAGATAGACACATCACACACATACTATAAATCAGGCCATTATTTATCACTGACAGTCTTATCACTACAATACAAAGTCTGACAGAAGAATGCAACACTTTTCTAAAATATAATGTAAACAGGAACTATAAAAATATGTCCTGTTATACACTACAATAAAGTCTCTCTCTCTCTCTCTCTCTCTCTCTCTCTCTCTCTCTCTCTCTCTCTCTCTCTCTCTCTCTCTCTCTCTCTCTCTCTCTCTCTCTAAAGGGCTGCATTTGTATTTGAATATTAATCTGTTTCCTATTTTGTAATTGATATCTGCTTTATTTCTGATTAAAGCAACTTGTAGAAGAAAAGAAATAACATACAACTATTCATGTCTGATCTCTCTCTAACCATTCACTCTTTGATTTCCTTTCCTTCACAGCTCTCATCTTCTCTGTGTATCAATCTCTAGAACTGCTTCTCACTACTACTGCTCATTCACTATCTCTAGCTCCTCTCTGTTCCTTGCTTCTAAACTTCTCTCCTTCTTTCTTTCCATCTTCTCTCCCATCTACACCTGCTTCCTCCCCCTTCATTCACAGTCTTCAGTCTATACAGCAAACTCTCACTAAATTGAATCAACTGGAGGATAACCTGTTGTTATACAAATATTGAAGTTACTCAAAGATATGTACATATAATAAATAAATAGAGAAATAAATAAACAAATAAATAAATAAATAAATAAATAAATATATATATATATATATATATATATATATATATATATATATATATATATATATATATATATATATATATATATATATATATATATATGGAAATTCAAACTGGATAATGAAAACCAAAAGAAAAAATCACTTGCCTTTCTAAGACTGACAAGGCTACACATTCTATATGACCTGTGATGAAGGTGAGAAATTTTTACTCCCTCAGCCCTCTCCATGCCCAAACAGGGCTAAATTGTTAAACATATAGTCCACCTTTCTTATTTAATTGTAAAAGGAGCATTTGTATGTACTTGTTATTCTAATATTTTCTGTGTCAGTAGGAACATTCAGGATATCCCTTCTGGATAGATTATTCCTTCACCAGGGATGCTGATGTTGTAAGGCGGCATCCTGATAGTGAAAACACCTGTTATTAGCCGCACTACACCCCATACTCAGAAACGCTCTCTTGTTTTCCAAGGCCACAGAGATGATTAGCCAGGTTCTCAAGAGTGTTTCTCCTATTGATAATGTAGAAATCTTGTTAAGTTTTCATTACAACCATAAAAACACCCTTAACCCTCTCACACACACACACACGATGTACACGTGTCAAAATATTTTCACGTGAAATTGCACTGATGCATAAGTGCATAAAAAAATCTTAATTTAAATTCATTAAAAATAAAGTGTATGGTGTACGTGCATCAGTTTATGGTGAGTCAGAGATGAGCATAAGCTTCACATAGGTAATGAACTGGCATTAATGATGCTTCCCAGAATAGGCCAACTGGTAGATAATTTGTCAGTTTCAGCCAGCAACTCTGTCTGCACATAACCTGAGATGAATGCTGATTTCAGTTTCTCTTTGTTTTCTTGAGATCTAACTGACATATCACAATGACAACAGTACCATTGTAAAGCTATAAAACACAGTTTAAATGATGTGTAGTGTACAGAATCCTCACAGGAAAAGTTTGAGCAACAAGGTTGTGAACTTTTTTCTTTTGTATTTATTTTTGGTGGAAAAATGAGTGAAGTTACTTTTTTAGTAATTTTCCTATATGATCATCATAAAGGTAATTTCCTCATGAATATAGTGATATATAATACGTACCTACTTATGAGTTTCAAAGGAAAGAAAACTGCTAAAACTTCTAAATCAAAGTTTTGCAAGGCACATTGAGAGGCTACAAATGCCTGCCAACGGAAGAAGCATTGGAAAGAAAACTTACAAAACTTGCTAGAATGTGAGAGGGTTAAAAACTCAAGTGATTACAATTGGAGCCTTTTGAATGTAGTGAAGGTGTGGCACAGAAGTGTTTCAGAATATTGTCCTATGACAGGGCCGACTCAGTCTTGGTAGCCGTTGCAGCCCACACAGATTTCATGACAGATATTGTGCAGTTTATGACCATTTTTTAGTTATCATAATGCATGACACACCATCTATCATTTCAACACCACCATCCAGATTCTAACTGGAAATCTCTTGATAACCCCAATGCTCATTCAGGTTGTGCGTAAGTATATAAGGCCCAGAAAGCATCCAGGTCATCCTCCGATATACAGGATTTAAGCATCTGAGTTAGAAAGAGTTTGCTGTATTTATATATATATATATATATATATATATATATATATATATATATATATATATATATATATATATATATATATATATATATATATATGCTTCCTCTCCCTTACCCAGTAGTAGTTAGTATTTGCTCTCCATCAACCCTTTTCATAATTCTCCACTGGATCTAAGCATACAATTCAGCATACATATATCACAATAGGAAACAGGCATATTTTTTTTTTCCACCTACATCTTTTGCAAAACTTCAGAGAACACAATCTTGAATTACATTATGTCACAAAGGTTTCCTTCATGATGGTAATCTTACATGATATTCTATATAAAAACCTCTATAAAAATATATACATCCTACTACATACTTTCTCTGATACTATTTACTGCATCATACTAATTGTACTGCCTTATCAAATTATTGCATTGATGTTCAAACACCTAACCAAACTAGAGACACGAATGGCTGGAGAACCATTCATCTAACTGCACAGTGTGGTTACAAATACAAGGAAACCCACTCACAAGTCACTCTGGACATTCTCCACACACTGCTGAGGTATGGCAGGGCAGGCAGCCAGGCATCCATATTACACACCCTCATCACAGCCTCAGCACTGAGAAATCCTTGGCACTGTTGGTTATTCCCTCCTTTTGCCGACAGATCCTCAGACACTGGGACACAATCTATGGATGAAGCCAATCAACCAAGTTCAAGGCATAAATACCACCATCTGATGCCTTTCCTACACTAACCAAACTTTAGAATCTGATTTGGAAAACTGCAGAGAAGAAAATGCTCATATTACATTCAGTGTCAGTCAACAAATTTGACAAAATGATGCACTAGATGGCTCCTCCCAGATCTCAAAATGATTCCTATCAACTATCCCACTGACCATCCATGACAAAATCATCTGAATCTCTCAAACAACCCTCTCATTAACTAGTCAAGACAAAGTCACCTCAATTCCATGCTCTCAGACAACCCTTTCATCAATCACCAAAGACAAAATCACCAATCCTTTTCACACCTGGCAGCTCACCCACAGACTGAACTCCACTTTAATGCAGGTGTGGATAACCAGTATCTCTTGAAGAGTGACAAGTGTGGACAAGTGTCACATTTTGCCATCTGCTCACAGTTTTTTTTGTCAGAATTGTGCATTACAATGACTTGACATGACTTGCTAAAATAGTCATGGTGTGTAGCTCATAAAGTGCAGAGAAGTACAACACTCATGGCACAAAGTGAACTGTAAGGTGTGAGAAGTGTCTGAATGAAGTGTTGTGTTGGCTGCTGCATGCTCAACAATCATAAGAACATAAGAACATAAGAAATAAGGGAAGCTGCAAGAAACCACCAGGCTTACATGTGGCAGTCACTGTATGAAATATACCTACCTATTTCCACCTGTCATCTCCATCCATAAACCCATCTAATTTTCTCTTAACGCTTCCTAATGTCTTAGCACTAACAACGTGATTACTGAGTCCATTCCATTCATCTACCACTCAATTTGAAAGCCAATTTCTTCCTATCTCTTTCTTAAACCTAAATTTTTCAAGCTTGAACCCATTATTTCTTGTTCTGTCCTGGTTGCTGATCCTAAAAATTTTGCTTACGTCCCCTTTGTTATAAGCCTTATACCATTCAAAGACTTCTATCAAGTCCCCTCTTAACCTACGTCTCTCTAAAGAATGGAAATTTAACAGCTTCAATCTCGCCTTGTAAGGAATACTCCTCATCCTCTGTATCCTTTTAGTCATTCTCCTTTGCACTGATTCTAATAGACCTATATCCTTCCTGTAATGTGGGGACCAGAACTGCACAGTATAGTCTATATGAGGTCTGACCAGCGCCAAATAAACTTTAATATTACTTCGGGCCTTCAACTTTTAAAACTCCTAAAAATTAATCCTAATACCCTATTTCCCCTGTTTCTGGCCTCTATGCATTGCTTTTCTAGACAGAGTTCAGAGCTAACCATAACTCCTAAATCTTTTTCATACCGTGAACCAACCAGAGCTTCGTTGTTTATTGTGTACCTACTGTGTGGGTTTCCTCTACTTATGCTAAGTTCTTTGCATTTGTTGTTATTAATCTGCATTTGCCATCTGTCTGTCCATTCATTTATCCTATCTAAATCTGCCTGCAAGGTGATGGCATTCAAGTCTGACCTACCTATCTACCTATCTTTGTGTCATCTACAAATTTACTAACCACTACTAATTCCCCTATCTAAGTCATTGGAATTAGTAGTAATGATAGTAAACATCACAAAGTTTCTCACTTAATAAGACTCAATTCTCAAAAAATTGCTCAACAAGCATCTGCAGGTTATGAATTACTAAATAACCATCACCATGGTATAATCTGTCAATGCTTATATTACTTTTTTTTTTTTTTTTGAGTGTCAGACTTATCAAATGAAAAGACATGATTTTTGGATGTGCAATGTGTTTCATCTACCACACAATACTTCAATCAAACAATTTGTTTTGTACCATTAGCAACACTGTATGTATGTAGATAAGGATGATCCACTCCCACAAGTTGTAGCTTACACTATCTATCTGGGCTTACACTATCACAGGGTGACAAACCATCACACACTCATATACTTATCATTCACACTCTTAGCCCTGTCAGCTCTTGGTGGAAAGGGACAGTCTCATGGACCATCCTACTACACTCCAGGAGCTCAGGCAAGTGGTCACATACTTCCACAGCAAGACAATGTGCCTTACACACAATTACCATACTGATGAAACAAACTCTCATTCATGTTTAGTTTTCAAAGAAAAAATTGCAGATGGCAAAATAAAACACTACACCTACACCTATCACACTTACCCATACACTGTGCAGAATATGAAATGAAAAATTCAAATTACTTTGTCATCAATAACAAATGAGAACATCTGAAAAAGGAAAAGGCTATCCAGCGCATCACACTGCCAGGTTTGTTGACTTCTAGTCTAGCTAAAGAAGCTGAAGATAAGACCTGAGACACAACAGAAAGATGATGGTGTCAAGAAAAATTACACAAGTAATCATGTATCCCTCAGGCACTAATAGTAAAATCCTGTACCATAGTCACAGTCTCCACTTATTTCCTTGCACAAGTTCTACAAGGCTTTTCTGAACTTTTTCTTTACAGCCACACTGAACTGACTAAAAACTCTATAATCTTCTAAAACTGACACTTATCCTCTAGTTTGTGATGATTCTTTTTGACCTTGCATAGGGGACTGGCACTAAAGTGGGCCTTTTATCTGACTTTTGTTGCCCTTGGCTAGTGCCCCTCTTGTGTGTGTGTGTGTGTATATATATATATATATATATATATATATATATATATATATATATATATATATATATATATATATATATATATATATATATATATATATATATATATATATATATATAAAAGCAATACAAGCTCTCACCCACCTGTCTAGTCTGCGAAGGGACAATAATTCCATCATTGAGGACCTGAGCAGCGTGGTAGAAGGCACTGTCCTCGGGGAAACTGAACATCGACATGCTCTTCTTCTTACGAACCTCCTGCGCCATACAAAGTTTGGAGGAGCATTAATAAAAAGACTTACTTATACCAGCTGTCATTTTCAACTTAGAATATGAACACAGATCAAAATTAAGAAATATGGTCAAAATTAATCTTGGACAGGAAATGGGTTTCACACTCGATACAAGTTTCACAATGCAAGTAATTGTTCCAATCTCTAAATTCTTTCAGTCCTTCGTAAGTTTCATGTAGTTTATTCACAAGTGGAGCAATAAACAATAAATTATTTCCCCCACTCTGAAACAAAGGAGACATCACACTGAAAGGCTCAGTAGTTCATTCTTGTATTGTGGTGGCATGACAGTCAAGGTAAACCAAAATTCACTCAGGCCTTGGTGATCAACTTGCTGGGATCAACAATGAATTGCTTTGTTACTGTGAGTGTGCTTGAGTGTTCCATCCCACAGCTGCTTGGTCTCATAATTAACCTTTACATCAGTTTTATAGTATTTTAAAACATGATCAGGATAGGACAAGAAATAACAGGTTCAAGCCCGAAAAGTCTGGATTTAAGAAAGAGAGGGAAGGAATTGGTTTTCAAAGAGTGGTAGATGAATGGAATGGACTTGGTAATCATGTTGTTAGTGTTGAGTCATTAGGGAGCTTTAAAAGATCAGACAAATTTATGGATGAGGATGAGAGGTGGAAACAGACAACTGTGTTTCAAACAGGAACTGCCTTTTTTTTTTTTTTTTATGTAAAAGGGACACTGGCCAAGGGCAACAAAAATCCAATAAAAAAAAAAAAAAAATGCCCACTGAAATGCCAGTCCCATAAAAGGGTCAAAGCAGTAGTCAAAAATTGATGGATAAGTGACTTGAAACCTCCCTCTTGAAGGAAATTAAGTCATAGGAAAGTGGAAATACAGAAGCAGGTAGGGAGTTGCAGAGTTTACCAGAGAAAGGGATGAATGATTGAGAATACTGGTTAACTCTTGCATTAGAGAGGTGGACAGAATAGGGGTGAGAGAAAGAAGAAAGTCTTGTGCAGCGAGGCCGTGGGAGGAGGGGAGACATGCAGTTAGCAAGATCAGAAGAGCAGTTAGCATGAAAATAGCAGAAGATAGCTAGAGATACAACCTTGCGGCGGTGAGAGAGAGAGGCTGAAGACAAAGACAGTCAGTTAGAGGAGAGGAGTTGATGAGACAAAAAGCTTTTGATTCCACCCTGTCTAGAAGAGCAGTATGAGTTGAGTGGAACCCCCCTAGACATATGAAGCATACTCCATACATGGACGGATAAGGCCCTCGTACAGAGTTAGCAGCTGGCGGAGACGTCTCAGAACACCTAACTTCATAGAAGCTGTTTAAGCTAGAGATGAGATGTGAAGTTTCCAGATCAGATTATAAGTAAAGGACAGACCAAGGATGTTCAGTATAGAAGAGGGGGAGTTGAGTGTCACTGAAGAAGAGGGGATAGTTGTTTGGAAGGTTGTGTTGAGTTGATAGATGGAGGAATTGAGTTTTTGAGGCATTGAACAATACCAAGTTTGCTCTGTCCCAATCAGAAATTTTAGAAAGATCTGAAGTCAAGCACTCTGTGGCTTCCCTGTGAGAAATGTTTACCTCCTGAAGAGTTGAACGTCTGTGAAAAGACGTGGAAAAGTGCAGGGTGGTATCATCAGCGTAGGAGTGGACAGGACAAGAAGTTTGGTTTAGAAGATCATTAATGAATAATAAGAAGAGAGTGGGTGATAGGACAGAACCTTGAGGAACACCACTTTTAATAGATTTAGCAGAAGAAGAGTGACCATCTACCACAGCAGCAATAGAACAGTCAGAAAGGAAACTTGAGATGAAGTTACAGAGAGAAGGATAGAAGCCATAGGAGGTAGTTTGGAAATCAAAGCTTTATGCCAGACTCTATCAAAAGCTTTTGATATGTCCAAGACAACAGCAAAAGTTTCACGAAAATCTCCAAAAGAGGATGACCAAGACTCAGTAAGGAAAGCCAGATCACCAGTAGAGTGGCCTTGATGGAACCCATACTGGTTGTGAAGTGATAGATGTTTAAGAATCTTCCTGGTGAGGATAGATTCAAAAACTTTAGATAGGCAGGAAATTAAAGTAATAGGACGGTAGTTTGAGGGATTAGAACAGTCACCCTTTTTAGGAACAGGTTGAATGTAGGCTAACTTTCAGCAAGAAGGAAAGGCAGATTGTAGACCATGTGTAGGTCTGGTGGCTTCTAGCAGCTTCCCTTATTTAGTTAAGTTATCATGATGCATCACACAAGCTGCTACAAATTATGAATGTATTTCAAAGCCATTTAGCTAATGATGAGAAGTACTGTGACATTCCTCCTACCAAAAGCTTGCCAACACAGCAGATCATCTATCCAACTCAAGTTCGAAATAACAAAGCTTTGGTTGCCACTTCTGACCAATTAGATCAGGAAATGAATCTTGCCAATCACAGTCTTCCTACACAGCAGCATCACTGTGTCTGCTAAAAGCACATGAAAGCTATGCCCCCCTGTTGCTTTCAAACAAAGAGGTGTGATGGCCTCAGTGAGAACACTTCCTCTCCTCTTGATCATATCTCATTATTACTACTCCAGTATTTGGACTCCTTACCACCCATAATAAGCATCTGCCCTCAACCCTCTGCATGAGTGGAAGTGGAGGCAAGGTAGAGGGTTAGGCATTTACTGTTTAACACTATACTTGTGGACAATGATGACATCATACCTTTACTCCTAAACCTGAGTCCATTTTATCTTAAAATTTAACAAACAAGACTCTAAATACATCATAAAAATATAAACCATACAAATTCATAACAAACATCGCAGGAAAGTCAAAGGTAACACCCTAAGACACCTCCATATAAAAATCTGATATGCAAAGATACAATGAACCCAAGATTACAGAAACAAGAGGCTGCAACGGCCATGCTCAGGATCTCACCTTGCCTGGGGCCTGCGTGGGTTGTGAGGGTGGGTCGGCAGGTGGCGGGTTAAGGGTGTGTGTGACTGATGTGCCCGGCCAGGAAAAGATGAAGTTTGGAGAGAAAGCTGGTCCACACTAAGGCAAAAAAAAAAAATAAATAAATAAATAAATAAATAAATAAATAAATAAAATGAAAAAAATAAATAAATAAATAGATAAAGAAATAAAGAAATAAAATAAATAAATAAATAAATAAATAAATAAATAAATACATACATACATACATACATACATATACTAAGGCTGTCTCTCCCAAAAAGAGGGATAGACAAACCTAACATCATACATATACCAAGGCTGTCCCTCCCAAAAAGAGGACAAGACAAGGCACACAACGTTCACATTCATACTTACACTACTCTCTCAGTCCCTTGCCCATTGACAGAAGAGAAAGTACTCCTGCCCTCACTTTACAGGCATCAATCACACAGTTTGGTCTGGAAAAAGGCTCTTTCACAAAATAGATAGATAAATAAATAAATAATGTAAAAAAAATATAGATAGAAATGGAGGAAGGTAATAAAATATGAAAAGAAAAAAAAACTTAGATTAAACAATGAAGTAAGATATTATCAAACATTATATTCAGCTAAAGAACAACAAGGAAACAAAGTGATTGATATCAAGGAAGGATGACAATGAGGAAAACAATACATTACAATGAAAAAGCACTAAGAAAAACATAACACAACTTAGAAGATCAGGATAACATTTCAAACCAACAATATTTATCATCTGAAAACAATTACCCTGAAAAAAAAAGCTGAGGCATACTGACTCAACAAACACCATGCTATCAAAGATGCATACAATTAGCTTGGAGATCAAATAATGCACTACACACTTACTCACACATCAATAAAGATTGCTATTAATAATTTCATGCCCTCCTGATGCAAACGTGAAATGGAATATCAGGTAAAGCAACAGTTTCAATGATATCTAACAACACTACATGACAACAGACTCATAATAACATACGATATACACTTAGTGCTTATTGTTTTACAGCTTAAGTATATAATGAAAAAAAATTGAGCCTACCTGCACAATCTCTCAAGCAGTATAGAAAAGATTAACGATGAAAGTCCAAGTACATATAAATTACTAAACATAATAGGACATTTCATTAACTTCCCAGCTACAAACAAATATCCCACAGAAAGGCAAAGAAGTTTCAGTACCATAGTGTAGTTGTCATCAGCATGACA
Organism: Scylla paramamosain; assembly: GCF_035594125.1. Classification (NCBI taxonomy): domain Eukaryota; kingdom Metazoa; phylum Arthropoda; class Malacostraca; order Decapoda; family Portunidae; genus Scylla; species Scylla paramamosain. The sequence continues at coordinate 6,191,816 of NC_087194.1, forward strand.
ACCCCCTACATTGATGGCAATCTTGGGCACTGTGATGCAGGCCAGGGCAGCCATCATGGCAGCACGCCCTCTGAGGCTGAGGTGCTGCTCCTCCCTTCCCTCACCCAGCCAGGCACTGTCATGAGCCTCCTTGCTGCCAGAATTCTGTTACAGAGACAGAGATAAAGTTATACAGTTAGATTTTTTTTTTTATGTAAGATGGGCACTAGCCAAGGACAACAGAAAGCTCTAAAAAGAAGTAAAAATGGAATATTGGAGGATAGGTGTCTTAAAATTTCCCTCTGGCAAAGAGTTCAAGTCAAAGGAAGGAGGAAATACAGAAGTAGGCAGGGAGTTTCAGTTTACCAAAAATGAGATGAATGGTAAAGAACACTGGTTAACTCTTGCATTGGAGAGGTGGACAGAAGACAAGTGAAAGTAGAAAGTCTTGTGCAGTGAGGCCGCAAGAAGTGGGAGGCATGGAGTTAGCAAAATCAGAAGAGCAGTTAGTAAGAAAATGGTAGTAGAAGATAGCAAAAGATGCAACACTGCATTGATTAGACAGAGGCTGAAAACAGTCAGTTGATAAGACAAAATATTTTTCATTCCAAATAGAAATGGGAGACTGTTTTGCTATTTCTTACTATGAGTGGAGAAAACCAAAAGATAAACATTACTAATACAAACTTCAAAGTGCACTGAGTTATAACTGGTAATGTATATCACTAAGGCCTGGAAGACCTTATTTGCATACTCTTCATTTTTTTCACACAGAACAAGCTAAAACTTGTAAACAATTATTTATGGATAATGCAAAACTCATTAAGCATGTTGAAAGCACAGCAAAAGTCCTGTCTTTGGCAACCAATGTTTTGAAAACGATGTTCCTGCACTTTTGCAAATTGGTTCCATTCCGAAAGTTATCTGATCTTTTGACACTATATTTTCCTAAATGTATTAGCATGTGGCAAGTTTAAAAATGGTGTCAGAGCAACATAATTATCTTCCATCATGTGTAGGCTCTCCTGCTAGCTACAGCACCCCCTAGGTACGATGGTGTGTGATGTATCTGAGGATATTTTGGGTATAAACTTGGAATATAAGAATAAAGTACTAGACTAAGAAGGAATGGAAAGGAATATTAGCAATCCAACCCATAACAGGCAGAGTAAAAATAAATAAATAAATAAATAAATAAATAAATAAAAAAAAAAAAAAAAAATATATATATATATATATATATATATATATATATATATATATATATATATATATATATATATATATATATATATATATATATATATATATATATATATATATATATATATAAAGAATGTGAGAATGTCTATCATGTTTACAGTGCCATGTTTGTCTCTCCACTCTGTCTTTGTGAACAAAAACCCACCAGTGGCTGAGGAGCAGACTGACCAGCAGACCATTTCAGGCATGACATATCCTGCTGCTTTGGAGACAAAAGAGGAGGAAAGCAAGGAGGTAGAAGACCTGGAGAAAGTTTTGTGGGAGGACCCAAAAAAAATCTCAGTTTATTTATCAACTTTGCTGAGACTGAACAGAACTACAGTCTGGACTTAATTCATCCTTACAGTAGACTTATATTGTTTGTTTTCAAGATATATGCCTTGAAATGTTTGTGATTTCTATATAAATATGCCTTGGAGACATTAGTTTGGGTTTTCTGCAAATATATAAATAGACAGTCGCTTATGTTCTCATTTACTCATTGCCAACAGAGCTGATGAAATTCACATCTGATCTTTCAGCATATTCGATGCTTTGGCACCTATTTAGCCCCATAAATGCCAAAAGACAGGACTTTCACTATAATGATTCCTAAACAGAACTGTAAGAGACTTCAATACACTATACTGGTAGAACAGAAACTTTGCCCAAAAACATCATATTTCACAAAGGAAAGTGTGAGAACTAGATGGAAACACAGAAAGAGTAATATGATAGCTGATAGTGGTAAAGAGATAGTGTAAAGAGAGAGAAATAATTGATGGATCATGCATGTTCACTTATTGGCAAAAAGATTTTTTTCTTTCTTTGACATACCCCTCTATCCACCTCACACAGCACCATTTAGTAACATTAAGAGGGCACAGCAATAAACTAAACAAGAGAAGAGGAGACAAGAAGTGCAGAAATGTAAATTCACAAATAGAGCAATAAGTCAGTGGAATACATTACTAAAGGAAGTGGTGTGTGTGTGTGTGTGTGTGTGTGTGTGTGTGTGTGTGTGTGTGTGTGTGTGTGTGTGTGTGTGTGTGTGTGTGTGTGTGTGTGTGTGTGTGTGTGTGTGTGTTTACCTAGTTGTATAATACAGGATTCGAGCAGGATACAGGATAGTGTCCTGTCTCCATATCTATATTTATCCATATCTAAATTTATGCATGCTTGGTGCTGTAACAATGTCCTTTAGATGATTCCAGATATCCACAGTTCTATGTGGAGAACTATACTTCTTGATGTCCCTCAAACACTGACTCTTCCTGATCTTTTCTGAGTGCCCTCTTGTCCGTCCAGCTTCATCTTCCAGCAACACCAGATGCTGCTTGTCTACCTTCTCAATGTGGTTAACTATTTTATACATTGTTATTAGATCTCCTCTTTCTCTTCTAACTTGCAAAGTTGGCAGTCCCATTTCCTTCAACCTCTCTTCATACATTAGGTCTTTCAGCTCCAGTACCATCCTTGTAGCTGCCCTCTGAATTCTTTCCAACTTCTTTATGTCTTTCTTCATATGCAGAGACCACACCACTGCTGCACATTCCAGTATGGGACGTAGTATAGTGGCTATAATTTTTTTTCATCATAGTTTTATCCATGTAATGAAATGTCACTCTAATATTTGTTAACAATCTCTATGTCAAGCCAAATATCTCATTTATATGCTGTTCTGGGATCAGGATATCTTGAAAAAACCACTCCTAGGTCTTTTTCCTCCTTGCTCCTCATTATTACTTCCTCCCCCATTTTATAGTCCCATGCAGGTCTTCTTTTACTCTTTCCCAATTCCATTACATGGCATTTCTTAGCATTGAATTCCAATTTCCACTTCCTGCTCCACCCATAAATCTTGCCAATATCTCTTTGCAACTCTATACAATCAACATGGCTCTTTATTACTCTTAACAATTTTGCATCATCAGCAAACAGATTAATATAAATGGTCAAACCCTCCTGCATATCACTGATGTATATTTGGAACATAATGGGTACTAACACAGAACCCTGTGTTACTCCACTTGTTACATTACTCCAACTTGAACAGGTGTCGCTGATCACAGTTCTTATTTCTCTATCCTTTAAGTAGTCTCTCATCCATTTTAGCATTGTCCCTCTCAGTCCTCCTATATGTTCCACTTTCCACAATAGTCTTTTATGTGGAACTTTATCAAAATTTTTTTTGATGTCCAAGTGCACTGCATCTATCCACCCATCTCTGTTTTGTACTAAATCCATTACTCTTGTAAAGAAACTTTATAAATTTGTCACACATGACCTTCCTTTTCTGAAACCAAATTGACTATTTGTTATAACTTCGTTCTCTTCCAAATATTTCACCCACTTTTCCATGATCACTATTTCACAAATCTTGCCCACAACACTAGTTAGCGACACTGGTCTATAATTTTGTGGCTCGGTCCTCTTTCCTCCTTTGTGTATTGGCACTATATTTGCTCTCTTCCACTCTCTTGGTACTCTTCCCTCTATCAGTGAGCTGTTAATCACATCCCAAATTGGCTCTACCACTTGTTCTCTACATTCCTTTAGTGTCCAACCTGACACTCCATCAGGCCCCATTGCTTTCCTGACATCCAACTTCTCTAACAATTTGCCAATTTCATGTTTTTGCACCAAGACTTCCCATAAACCCCGATGCCTCACCTCCTCACTTAGTTCTGTAAAACCCGCTTCCACATTGAACACAGACCTGAAACTCTCATTCATAATTTCATTCATCTCTTCTGCTGTTTGATATATCCTTCCTTCCCTTACTATCTTGTTAATGGTCTCTCTGCTTGTCATCTTTCCATTGATATATCTGTAAAAAAGCTTGGGCTCTTCCTCACATTTCTTTACCACATCCTTTTCAAATTATTTCTCCTCTCTTCTTATTCTAACATACTAATTCCTTGCCTCCTTATACTGCTCTCTATTACTTTCATTTCTTTGTTTCTTCAGTTTCTTCCAATCATTATCCTTTCTCTTCTCAGCTTCTGCACATCTGGTATTATACCAAATATGTTTGCTCCTCCTTACTTTATATACAGGTACATATTTTTGCACACTCTCATTGTACTTTTTCAGGAATGTTTCATATTTCTCTTGCACTGTCTTGCCTTCCTTAAGTCCCTTCTAATCAATACTCCCAAAGAACTTTCTTAACTCTATAAAATTTGTCTTTGCATGATTTAGTCTCCCATTTTTATAATCCTCCTTACAATCTTGCAGTACTACTTCTAACACCACATGATCACTTTTTCTCATTGGGCTTAAGTATTTAATGGTTGGACTGGACTCCGGTTTTTTTTTGTGAATACCAGGTCTAGCATAGATGGTTCCTCCTCCCCTTTGTATCTTGTAAATTCCTCCACCCATTGGTCCATTATAATCACCATAGCTAACTGTAGCATTTCTTCACTCTACGGTCCAGCATTTCCATTAACTTTCATCTCCTCCCAGCTTACATTTTTAAAGTTAAAGTCTGCCACTAGTAGTATTCTATTGTCCTTCCTTATCATGTTGTCTAGGCACTTCAACACTTCCTTTTGCATTTCCTTGTGATCCTCCAACCTCCATGTATTAGTCTTCAGTGGCACATACAATAATATGATCTTTCTCTCTTCTCTCCCACTGGTCCTGAGTGTTATACCTATGACCTCCACCATGCCATCTCCATATTGCACTTCTTCCACATATATATCATCTCGAACCATCATTAGTACTCCTCTTCCTCCTTTTCCCTTTCTATCTCTCCTCCAATAATTATATCCCTCTTCCTTAAAATTTAAATGGACTTCCTCTTTTAACTTTGTCTTGTTTAAGCACAACACATCTGGTTTATTTTCCTTTAAGTAATCTCTGAAAGAAACCCATCTATGTTTGTATACATTACTCTTAATGTACTACTTTTCCCATCACATGCAATTTGTTTGTCTGCTGCTGTGGTTCTTTCATTTCTTGCTCCCTTTCCTAAATATACTATTTCCTTAAGTCTCATATCAATAAAATCAATAAAATTTCCTCTTTACAGTCTCTGTCCTTTCATTTTTTCCTTGGCTTCATTTCTCAGATCCCTCTCTTTTTTCCTTTCTCCCAGGTTCATATCTATTTTTACCCATATATTCTTGTATTCTGAAGTTTCAGCAAGATTCCCAGTTTTTGCTAGGATCTCCTCTACTGCAACTTGGGATCTCATTCTCACTTTTAACAGTCTTTTACCTCCTCCTCTATATTTTCCAATTCTATATGCTTTTTCCACTTCTTGTTCCAGTCCCTGTTCCTCATCTTGGTCCACTGTAATAATTTTTCTTACCAACTCCTCTTCTCTCTCTCTGACAGACTTTACAGGGTTTTTCTTCTCTTGCAGTCCAAAATGACCATACATTTTTTCTTATCAACTGTGTCTCTCACCAAAACCTTTTCTTTAATTACCTGAATTACTGTGTCCTTGGTCTTTTCCTGTATTTGTTTTTTAACCACCTCTGTGAAGCTAACTTTTTCATCCTCATCTTCTTTTTTCCAGGCATTTCTCAGTTCCTCCAGTTTGGTTTCACACACTGTCCATTCCACTTTTCCTGCACTATCCTCTGCTTTTGCTGCAGCCCTTGCAGAGTTACTTCATATTCATTACATTTAGTCTTGAGTATCTCATTTTCTTTCTTTAGTTCCTCAGTTTTTTTTTTTTTTTTATGTAGGAAGGACACTGGCCAAGGGCAACAAAAATCTAATAAAAAAAATGCCCACTGAAATGCCAGTCCCATAAAAGGGTCAAAGCAGTGGTCAAAAATTGATGAATAAGTGTCTTGAAACCTCCCTCTTGAAGGAATTCAAGTCATAGGAAAGTGGAAATACAGAAGCAGGCAGGGAGTTCCAGAGTTTAACAGAGAAAGGGAAGAATGATTGAGAATACTGGTTAACTCTTGGGTTAGAGAGGTGGATAGAATAGGGGTGAGAGAAAGAAGAAAGTCTTGTGCAGCGAGGCCGCGGGAGGAGGGGAGGCATGCAGTTAGCAAGATCAGAAGAGCAGTTAGCATGAAAATAGCGGTAGAAGACAGCTAGATATGCAACATTGCAGCGGTGAGAGAGAGGCTGAAGACAGTCAGTTAGAGGAGAGGAGTTGATGAGAAGAAAAGCTTTTGATTCCACCGTCTAGAAGAGCAGTATGAGTGGAACCCCCCAGACATGTGAAGCATACTCCATACATGGACGGATAAGGCCCTTGTACAGAGTTAGCAGCTGGGGGGGTGAGAAAAACTGGCGGAGACGTCTCAGAACGCCTAACTTCATAGAAGCTGTTTTAGCTAGAAATGTGATGTGAAGTTTCCAGTTCAGATTATAAGTAAAGGACAGACCGAGGATGCTCAGTGTAGAAGAGGGGGACAGTTGAGTGTCACTGAAGAAGAGGGGATAGTTGTCTGGAAGGTTGTGTCGAGTTGATAGATGAAGGAATTGAATTGCCTCTTTCATCTCATTGTTTATCTTTACAGCACTCTCACATTCACTATACTTCTTTCTCAATTCTTTGTTTTGCACAATAAGTTTGTCCTGCTTTTCCAGAATGCCAGAGATCAGTTCCCTCATACACCTTACTTCTTTCTCTACACTGATTATCCTCCTCATATTTCCTTTCTCTTCTCTGAATCCTGAAAAATCCCTTTCTCTGCTTGCCTCCACCAACTGTCTCAAGCCCACAGGGGTTTCAATAAAATGTGCCTTCTGTTTCACCTCCTCACTCAGTTTGTTTACAAACACTTCACAACCAGTGTGTGTGTGTGTGTGTGTGTGTGTGTGTGTGTGTGTGTGTGTGTGTGTGTGTCTGTGTGTGTGTCTGTGTGTGTGTGTGTGTGCGTGTGTTTGTGTGTGTGTGTGTGTGTGTGTGTAAGTCTGTGTGTGTATTTACCTAGTTTACTTTTTTTTTTTTTATGTAGGAAGGACACTGGTCTTCCTAGCTGTATTGTACAGGGCATGAACCAAAGCTCATTTTGTCGTCTCCATAACTATATTTATCCAAGTTTCTCTTTAAACATGTGTACACTGTTTGCCACAACCACCTCTTCTTTCAAGTCATTCCAGAGTTCAATAGTGTGTGTGTGTGTGTGTGTGTGTGTGTGTGTGTGTGTGTGTGTGTGTGTGTGTGTGTGTGTGTGTGTGTGTGTGTGTGTGTGTGTGTGTGTGTGTGTGTGTGTGTGTGTGTGTGTAAACAATACACATAAATTTCAAGGAAACAGCATGATCATTTGTTACTGCAAGAGTATATTACAAGTCTACCTTTATCCAGTAAAAATACAAAAAGGTAAACACAAATAAGAAAAATATACTAGGTAAAGTTAGTATACAGTAATACCTCAGGTTAAGTTGTTTCCAACCTAAGTCATGACCTCCTGAACCAATTAACGACATAGGGTGAGGTATACCTGTAAAGTATTAACTTGTTGCCTCACCTGAAGGAACACCAGGGGAAGCTGCCTCTGCTGGCACAGCTGAAGAAAGTGTGAACCTTTCAGTCCATCTTGGTAAGTGAGAGGACCAGCATTGCCTAGCACACCCACACATTTCCTGCAAGGGTAAATGTGCAGGAGAGTTACCTACATCATTCACGCTCTTCGCTTTGTCTGCCCCTAATGGAAAGGGATAGTCTCATGGACCACCCTACTACTGTACGTCCCATGAGCTTAGGCACAGCTGGCCACCTACTTCTATTACCACTGCCATATTTTCCATTTTTAAGTTTACAAGTCTTCCTAAACTAAGCTAGGTATTCTTAAGAAATTCAGTCTTATTCAACAGAAAGAATCAAAATATAATTTTTTCAATACTGAAATAAAATGTAAGAAAGCATTTCCTTCTCCCTCTCAGGGTGAAAATCTCCATTCCTTGTGTCCTCAGCCCTTTCCAGTCTATTACATGTAACACAAGCCATCACTGACATAACTCACATCTACCCTTCAGCCTTTCCTTGTGATGCTCCTTCTCCTTAACCCCTTCAATACAATGATGCCTACGTAAGCGTCATGAAGTGCCAGTGGAATATACAATGACACGTAGGCATCATGGTTGGATTCTATTTTTGTTGTTGTTGAGCAATCCTGTATCCTGTCTTGATTTGTCTTGACAGACTTTGCTCCCCCGACTCTCCCTGTCCCCACCAGTCATGTAAATGAGCCACTCCATGCCCCACCCTCTATCCAGAATGAGCAAGTCTCATTGGCAGAGCCTTCCATCATAGTTTTCCTCCCTTATCTTCCATATCCCCCTATCCTTCTTTTCATCCTATACCCCCTCCACCAGGGAGGGGAGACTGTTTGGGGTGGGTACAGTTCCCCCTTCCCTTGTTCATTCTTTGCCCTCTTACCCTCCTCTCCCTCCCCTCCTCCCTACATCTCTCTCTCTCTCTCTCTCTCTCTCTCTCTCTCTCTCTCTCTCTCTCTCTCTCTCTCTCTCTCTCTCTCTCTCTCTCTCTCTCTCTTCTTTGTGTGTGTGTGTGTGTGTGTGTGTGTGTGTGTGTGTGTGTGTGTGTGTGTGTGTGTGTGTGTGTGTGTGTGTGTGTGTCATACTTACACCCAGAAAAACATCAACTCCTGCCTCATACTTTTATGACAACTGAAGGGTTGAGAGAGAGAGAGAGAGAGAGAGAGATGTACAAAATGTACAAAACATTAAATTTAAGTAACTACAATACACAACCTTTACACAATTACCAAACTCTAAACCAGTATTCACTCTACATTCCCAGACCTAATTTAACACTGTTCAAACACTCCACCATGTATATAGGACCTAAGATTTGGAATTATTTACCAGGTGATATAAAACAATCAAAGAGTCTATCTTGCTTCAAAACAAAATTAAAGAGTCATTTGTTATACGCTTATTAGTTATACACATGTTATACACTTGTTATATGTTATATGTTATACGCTAGCTCATCAGACATTACCCTCATGTACTAGTATCATCACAGTAGTCAATAATTCATGTGAAATGGCAATAGTGAAAAGTATATCTAATAATATACTATATTTTCTTGTATCTTATTTATTCAACTTTCTCCTAGTATTGATAAATTCTTCATGCATTTACATTGTATTATTAGCGTCAGTATCTTTATTCTTCTTCTTCTTCTTCTTCTTCTTATTATTATTATTATTGTTATTATTATTATTATTATTATTATTATTATTATTATTATTATTATTATTATTATTATATTTATTACGCATTTGTTAAAGTGCTATTTTATCTTCTGTTCTGTGCAATTTCTTCCAAAATCAGTATTATTAGGTATTAACAAAGGATTTGTGCTTCATATGAGGAGTTCCTTTAGACTTAGCAACTTATTTATATTTTCATATACCCATATTATTATTATTATAGGTACAAATTTAGATTTCCTGTTATTGCACAAGGTAAAAACTCAAGGATAATTCTTCATTATATGGACAAGTGTTTTATTACTCTAATATATAGGATTAAATGTTCTTCTTCTTTCTTTTTTTTTTTTTTCTAAGTTATTTTTATAATTAGTCCTAATATATAAATATATATAATTTTTTTTTGTCTGCCCATAAAGCAGTTGCTTGCTAAGGGCTGTTTGTTTGTTATAAAATTATATTAAGTTCTTAAATCAACTGTAAAATGACAAACATAATAAAGTGTTAAAGTGTTAGTGTTGAGAGAGAGAGAGAGAGAGAGAGAGAGAGAGAGAGAGAGAGAGAGAGAGAGAGAGAGAGAGAGAGAGAGAGAGAGAGAGAGAGAGAGAGAGAGAGAGAGAGAGAGAGAGAGAGAGAGAGAGAGAGAGAAATTATAGTATTAGAAATTAGATAAGTTACCACTCGCAGCCCACACCATATATGAGCAATGCACCTTTTTTAAACATCCGGAGCAAAGTGGTTAACTCCTTCATTAAAGTTTCTCTTGAATCAACTGTATTGGGCTAGTTTAGAGTATAACTTTGAAGAGCATTATTCACAGCAAAAATAATGCAGTAGTTAAAGAATCATAAAAGCCTGTAGTTTTGCTTTCCCTCTCTCTCTGACTCAATATTCATCTAGTAGCAGTCATACCAAAAAAAGCAGTCAGAAGTCTACAAATGTCAAGACTTGGCTGGCTGAGTCTCACCCTTCAATCATGGCATAGCCAGTCACAAGGTTGCTCCCAAAGAGTTGCTTGAACTCCCTGAACCTTGCACCATCAACAATTCTCCCAATGATGCCGTACATCTGTTGCCGACTGATTGACTCCAGACCACTCAGTGCTGAGGGAGCAACAGAAAGGACTTGCTTAGTGTTAGTTGTTCATTATTGTTCAGCAAAATCCTGAGAAAACAAGAAAAAGGGCTAATTTAAGTGTTGGTTTAATCATTCACCAAAGGCCCTTGAAAAGGCAACAAAAAGGACTCATTTAGCATTGGTGGTTCACTGTCATTCACCAAAAGCCCTTATCTCTTGTTCTGTGATTGGTGTATCAATGGCCTTTAGGAACAGACAGGTCCTGTTATACAAGTATTCATTACATGAGAAACTGACAGTACAAGTTCAGGAAACAAAGGACAAAAACACTTATATGAGCAAATGAAATCTGAAGGTGTGAAAATACAAGAGATCTTGATCAACCTGTGTTCCAATCACTTTTGCAAGTAGCAACACTACAGTTCCTCACCATAACAGGCAGTCATACTAACTCCTGAAGTTTTAAAGAAGGAATATTTGGTTATTTAATAGCTGAACACCATTATTACAACTGAATTGTTAAGTCACCAGCCACCCCCAGCAAAACAACCACATCCTCATCCCTTGGAATTAATTTCAATCTGCAAAATCTACCCTCTGCCTCAACAAATTGTACCCTAGTCAGTTCCCATGCTAGGTAGGCCCAACTCCGTATAGATCAGATGCATGGTTTCACACTAACTGCTTTTCTGATCTTGTTAATTGCATGCCTCTCCTCCTCCCGCAGCCCCGCTGCACAAAAACTTTTACTTTCACCCCTATTCTGTCCACCTCTCTAATGCAAGTATTCTCAGTAAATCATCCCTTTTTCTGATAAACTCTGGAACTCCCTACCTATTTCTGTATTTCCTCCTTTCTATGACTTGAACTCTTGAAAGAGATAAGTTTTAAGCCACTTGTCCTTCAATTTTGTATGATTCTTTTGACCTTTCTTTTGGGACTGGCACCTCAGTGGATTTTTTTTTTTTTTTTGCTCTTGTTGCCCTTAGTGTCTCACATAAAAAAAAGATGTTTCATTTAAATGCTCAGATTCATAAAAAAAAAAGCAATGTACCACAGTACAAAAGAAAAAGTGATAAATAATGAACCCTAATTGTTGATAACCCTAAGGCAGAACACCTCACCATCCAGAAGTGCAGTGTTCCATGCATCGTCCTGCGGGGATGAGGACTCGGGTACTGGCTCAATGCCCAAAGTGGCCACAACGTCCCTCACCACTTCAAAAGCCTCCTGTTCTGTCTCAGCCAGGTAGTCAGTCACTCCACTTGTTCTGATTAGAAGAGCGTCCTGTGTGAGCTTATATGGTGAAACATTACCCAGAGAAAGTACAAAGTGCAGTACTAGGATGGGTAGCAAGTCTCAGAAGCTAAGTTATGAGGAATGATTAGAGAAGTTACAATTATCCAAACTGAAAAAAAAAAAGACTTCAGAATGGATATTGCTGTGTGAAAAGAAAACAAGAAGGAAAAGATAAATATATATTTAATAAATTAAATGAATAAATATTGAGTAAATTAAATAAATAAATACACACACACACACACACACACACACACACACACACACACACACACACACACACACACACACACACAAATATACATCTTTACTTTCAGTAAGGTTATGTTTAAAAAAATAAATAAAGTAAAGACTGCACTTCACTCCAAGGTAAGAACACATCACTGCACATCTTCAGGCAGGACTGATAATGGAAACAAGATATTTGGTGTTTTACTTTATCCAATTATGTACATTCAGTTCTATTACATAAGGGAGTTTGAATATATTAGTTCATGATGACTGAGAAAGACAAGAACATGTTGAGAGGATGGCAAAGTTAATGGGTAAAAAATAGTCAGCAAGTGAAAGTGGTTGGCAGAGCTTCAAGAAAGAGATCCAAGAATGAAGTGGTTAAGAGGACACCACAGATGTAGTTGTCTGAGGGAAGGCTGCTCCACTAGGCAGCCCAGCAAGATGCCATTGGCTGGATGAGTGTCACATGAAAGCATGCATATAGCCTTTGAAAGTTATGAATTATGATGAATATCCAGCCAAGAAATTCTAATTCTTTCTCTCAAATTTCAAGAAAACCACAAAAAATGGAATACTTCTAAATTTATTCCATAAAACAAATGATTATTTTAAAATTATTATATAACAAATAAGAATTGTAAAGAGTCACATCTAACCTGGAGTGCAGTAAACCTCCTCCTAGCTCCTCAGCACTTATAACCTCCCCTGTGGCAGCCTTCACCAGGGGAGGCCCTCCCAGGAAAATGGTGCCAATACCAGATACAATGACAACATCCTCACACATGGCTGGCTGGTATGCACCTGCAACAAACAACGGTAGCTTACACTGCTCTTTTTCCTTCTAGTAACATGAACATACCAAAAATCTCCATCATCATCATCATCATTTTCAGTGCATTGCTTCATCACCTGGACTGTGATGGTATAAGAACAGTCTGTCTGTACATTCATGTCATCTTTATTCTGTTCCTTCACTTACTGTTCAACTTTACTTACAGTAAAAAAGTCTCCTTCTCTCATTTGCAACTTTTTTATTCTAATCCTAAACATTTTATTCAAACAGATCACCTTCATCTCTCATTTTCAAATTTCTGATATTTGCTGTATCATAATTATGTTGGCCATCAACCACTATCTTCTTGAAAAGAGAACATTGAAATAATGGTTGCTTTATGTTTCAAATCTGGGAACTGTGTATGTTATAGAGAGCATGCTATAATTCCCAGTGTTAGGACTTCAGTGTGCTATAGGGCCCCTGACCAATAACACAGTACTTCTCAAGAGGCTACATTACATGATCTGGTGCAAGAGATGAAAGGATACAGATATCTGTGGAAAGAAAAAAAAAAAAATGCGGCTGTGAATTATGTGGATGAACAAAGACAATTATGGATACATGAGTATTGATGTGATCAGACCAGTAACCAGATGGAGGAAGAGAGATGTGCCTATTTTATTGCACCTGTGGTTAGCCAGTTCTGGTGTCAACTCCTGATGAGGAGACAGCCAAGTGTGGAGAACAAGTGACCTTCACACAGCGTGATCTGTGAAGATTGTTCCTCTGCTCACTGCAAGCCTGCAGGTTAAGATGTGAGGAAATGCTTGTGGGTGTGTGTGTGTGTGTGTGTGTGTGTGTGTGTGTGTGTGTGTGTGTGTGTGTGTGTGTGTGTGTGTGTGTGTGTGTGTGTGTGTGTGTGTAGGTCCCCTGTCTCTGCAACTTCCCCTCACAAAGATGTCAACTTGGTATACAGATAAATCATTATAAAACAGTTACATAATCAATGAGTCCTTTATATTCATTGACATCCCATGGATAATTTTGTGTTCCAAACATGTGTACAGTTGCACAGTCACTTGTTACCTCCAGCAGTGCAGGAACCACAGACAGCAGCAATTTGAGGCACCCCAGCTGCTGAGAGCACTGCTTCTGTGTAGAATGCTCGTCCTCCATGGTTCTTGTCTGCAAACAGCTCAGCCTGTAACATGTGATATTCAACAGCCCTCCACTCTCTATAAACATGATACATGTACTCTAAAGTTTACAGTATCACCTTTATATGAGTGAATATTAAAGATCAGTGATGAGATGAAGGCTTTGGTAATTAATATTCATTTGAAATTCCACAAAAATTTAATGCCCCACAACAAAAAATGTGCTGCATGGCCCCTGGGCTGTGCTGAGTCAGCACCTGTCACTGGAATACTAGCACCTGCTTTCCCCTTTGCAGCCCACAGCCATCAGCGCACCCACTCTACTCACCTGCTTAGGAAGGAAGCCACCGGCAGAGTCCACAATGTGTACCAAAGGAAGGTGGTTGGTGCCACTTATGGCCATGGCACGTAGGTTCTTGGTGACTGTGATGGGAAAGAAGGTGCCACTCTTCACTGTGCCATCACTGCTGCTCACCAGACAGTATGTGCCATGGATTCTGCCAATTCCTGCAGCAGCATTCAGGAGTTGTGAGGGGATGAGCCACACACACACACACACACACACACACACACACACACACACAAACAGAAGAACTGAGAAGAACTGAAAAGGCAGTGAGATAAGGGTCCAGACTTGAATATATAAAAAAACAGAGCCAAGCAGACAACTGCATTAAAATCCAACATATATACAAACAATTTTTCTCTGTACTTGTACAATCAAGCTGCAATGCAGTTAATCATACATGGAGTTCATCAAAGAAAAATAGTCAACTCTCACTACTTGAGGCATAATTCAACACAACAGATGAAAAGGTTAGGTGCAGTACCCCCTTAGGACGAAGCACTGAGGAAGTTTTTTTTTTCTTTTTTTTTATGCAGAGAGGACACTGCCCAAGGGCAACAAAAATCCAATAAAAAAATGCCCACTGAAATGCCAGTCCCATAAAAGGGTCAATGCAGTGGTCAAAAATTGATGAATAAGTGTCTTGAAACTTCCTTCTTGAAGGAATTCAAGTCATAGGAAGGTGGAAATACAGAAGCAGGCAGGGAGTTCCAGAGTTTACCACAGAAAGGGATGAATGATTGAGAATACTGGTTAACTTTTGCATTAGAGAAGTGGACAGAATAGGGGTGAGAGAAAGAAGAAAGTCTTGTGCAGCAAGGCCACAGGAGGAGGGGAGGCATGCAGTTAGCAAGATCAGAAGAGCAGTCAGCATGAAAATAGCGGTAGAAGACAGCTAGAGATGCAACATTGCGGTGGTGAGAGAAAGGCTGAACACAGTCAGTTAGAGGAGAGGAGTTGATGAGATGAAAAGCTTTTGATTCCACCCTGTCTAGAAGAGCAGTTTCAGTGGAACCCCTCCAGACATGTGAAGCATACTCCATACATGGACGGATAAGACCCTTGTACAGAGTTAGCAGCTGGGAGGGTGAGAAAAACTGGCGGAGACGTCTCATAACGCCTAACTTCATAGAAGCTGTTTTAGCTAGAGATAAGATGTGAAGTTTCCAGTTCAGATTATAAGTAAAGGACAGACCAAGGCTGTTCAGTGTAGAAGAGGGGGACAGTTGAGTGTCATTGAAGAAGAGAGGATAGTTGTCTGGAAGGTTGTGTCGAGTTGATAGACGGAGGAATTGAGTTTTTGAGACACTGAACAATACCAAGTTTGCTCTGCCCCAATCAGAAATTTTAGAAAGATCAGAAGTCAAGCGTTCTGTGGCTTCCCTGCGTGAAATGTTTACCTCCTGAAGGGTTGGACGTCTATGAAAAAACATGGAAAAGTGCAGGGTGGTATCATCAGCATAGGAGTGGATAGGACAAGAAGTTTGGTTTAGATCATTAATAAATAATAAGAAGAGAGTGGGTGACAGGACAGAACCCTGAGGAACACCACTGTTAATAGATTTAGAAGAGCAGTGACCGTCTACCACAGCAGCAACAGAACGGTCAGAAAGGAAAATTGAGATCAAGTTACAGAGAGGATAGAAACCATAGGAGGGTAGTTTGGAAATCAAAGCTTTGTGCCAGACTCTATCAAAAGCTTCTGATATGTCCAAGGCAACAGCAAAAGTTTCACCAAAATCTCTAAAAGAGGATAACCAAGACTCAGTACGGAAAGCCAGAAGATCACCAGAAGAGCGGCCTTGACTGGCGATCAGATAGAAGGTTGTGAAGTGATAGATGTTTAAGAATCTTCCTGTTGAGGATAGATTCAAAAACTTTAGATAGGCAGGAAATTAAAGCAACAGGAGGGTAGTTTCAGGGATTAGAACGGTCACCCTTTTTAGGAACAGGTTGAATGTAGGCAAACTTCCAGCAAAAAGGAAAAGTAGATGTTGACAGATACAGCTGAAAGAGTTTGACTAGGCAAGGTGCAAGCACGGAGGCACAGTTTCGGAGAACAATAGGAGGGACCCCATCAGGTCCATAAGCCTTCTGAGGGTTTAGACCAGAGAGGGCATGGAAAACATCATTGCGAAGAATTTTAATAGGTGGCATGAAATAGTCATAGGGTGGAGGAGAGGGAGGAACAAGCCCAGAATCGTCCAAGGTAGAGTTTTAAACAAATGTTTGAGCGAAGAGTTCAGCTTTAGAAATAGATGTGATAGCAGTGGTGCCATCTGGTTGAAATAGAGGAGGGAAAGAAGAAGAAGCAAAGTTATTGGAGATATTTTTGGCTAGATGCCAGAAATCACGAGGGGAGTTAGATCTTGAAAGGTTTTGACACTTTCTGTTAATGAAGGAGTTTTTGGCTAGTTGGAGAACAGACTTGACATGGTTCCGGGCAGAAATATAAAGTGCATGAGATTCTGGTGATGGAAGGCTTAAGTATCTTTTGTTGGCCACCTCTCTATCATGTATAGCACGAGTACAAGCTGTGTTAAACCAAGGTTTAGAAGGTTTAGGATGAGAAAAAGAGTGAGGAATGTATGCCTCCATGCCAGACACTATCACCTCTGTTATGTGCTCAGCACACAAATGCAGGTCTCTGACACAGAAGCAGTAGTCATTCCAAGGAAAATCAGCAAAATATCTCCTCAGGAGGAGGCAGTAAACACCTGCCGAAACGATAATTACTCCCAGTGAGGTCTAAAGCACTGTTCAAGGGGTGCTGTGAACTTATCATTAAACCCAGCTGTGACCTCACTGAACGTTTCCCTTTGTGTCTCACAACACAAGGGGGCAGTCACAGCCTGCCCTCTAAAGACAACTCTCTTCCTCCACACAAAACTACAAGCACCTAATAACACACACACCCTTCACTCAAAAATTTTAAAATCATCATGGCGACTCCTACACCAGATCTAATTTTCAATCTGTAGAACACCACCTCTCCTCTTCTAAACCTCATCTTCTTTTCCTCACTGAAACTCAGGTGTCTGAGGCAACTGACAGTAGCCCCTTTTCTGTTCCCTCCTACTTTCTCTACCCTCATTTTCGATCCAAAGCTGGATGCTGCGTTTATGTGCGCAATGACTTAACCTGCTCTCGTGCCCACACTCTTGAATCTTCCGAGTTTTCCACCATCTGGCTACGACTACAGAGTCACTCTCATACTAAATTTATCTGTGCTGTATACCTCTCTCCTAACTCCTCTGACTATAAGAAATTCTTTGACTACTTAACTTCCAAAGTGGAGCACATTCTGACCCTCTTCCCTTTTGCAGAGATCTCCATTCTTGGAGACTTCAATGTTCACCACCAGCTTTGGCTTTCCTCTCCCTTCACTGACCATCCTGGTGAACTAGCCTACAACTTTGCTATCCTCCATGACCTAGAGCAATTGGTGCAACACCTTACTCGTATTCCTGACCGTCTTGGAGATATGCCCAACATTCTTGACCTTTTCCTGACCTCTAATCCTTCTGCTTATGCTGTCACCCTTTCTTCTCCGTTGGGCTCCTCCGATCACAATCTCTTATCTTTATCTTTATCTTGTCCTATCACTCCAATCCCTCCTCAGGATCCCCCTAGGCGAAGGTGCCTCTGGCGTTTTGCCTCTGCTAGTTGGGGGGACCTGAGGAGGTATTTTGCTGATTTTCCTTGGAATGACTACTGCTTCCGTGTCAGAGACCTGCCTTTGTGTGCTGAACGCATAACAGAGGTGATAGTGTCTGGCACGGAGGCATACATTCCTCACTCTTTCTCTCGTCCTAAACCTTCTAAACCTTGGTTTAACACAGCTTGTTCTCGTGCTATACATGATAGAGAGGTGGCACACTAAAGGTACTTAAGCCTTCCATCACCAGAATCTCGTGCACTTTATATTTCTGCCCGGAACCATGCCAAGTCTGTTCTCCAACTAGCCAAAAACTCCTTCATTAACAGAAAATGTCAAAACCTTTCAAGATCTAACTCCCCTCGTGATTTCTGGCATCTAGCCAAAAATATCTCCAATAACTTTGCTTCTTCTTCTTTCCCTCCTCTACTTCAACCAGATGGCACCACTGCTATCACATCTATTTCTAAAGCTGAAATCTTTGCTCAAACCTTTCCTAAAAACTCTACATTGGATGATTCTGGGCTTGTTCCTCCCTCTCCTCCACCCTCTGACTACTTCATGCCACCTATTAAAATTCTTCGCAATTATGTTTTCCATGCCCTCGCTGGCCTAAACCCTTGGAAGGCTTATGGACCTGATGGGGTCTCTCCTATTGTTCTCCGAAACTGTGCCTCCATGCTTGCACCTTGCCTAGTCAAACTCTTTCAGCTCTGTCTGTCAACATCTACCTTTCCTTCTTGCTGGAAGTTTGCCTACATTCAACCTGTTCCTAAAAAGGGTGACCGTTCTAATCCCTCAAACTACCGTCCTATTGCTTTAATTTCCTGCCTATCTAAAGTTTTCGAATCTATCCTCAACAGGAAGATTCTTAAACATCTATCACTTCACAACCTTCTATCTCATCGCCAGTATGGGTTCCATCAAGGCTGCTCTACTGGTGATCTTCTGGCTTTCCTTACTGAGTCTTGGTCATCCTCTTTTAGAGATTTTGGTGAAACTTTTGCTGTTGCCTTGGACATATCAAAAGCTTTTGATAGAGTCTGGCACAAAGCTTTGATTTCCAAACTACCCTCCTACGGTTTCTATCCTTCTCTCTGTGACTTGATCTCAAGTTTCCTTTCTGACCGTTCTATTGCTGCTGTGGTAGACGGTCACTGTTCTTCTCCTAAATCTATTAACAGTGGTGTTCCTCAGGGTTCTGTCCTGTCACCCACTCTCTTCTTATTATTCATTAATGATCTTCTAAACCAAACTTCTTTTCCTATCCACTCCTACACTGATGATACCACCCTGCACTTTTCCACATCTTTTCATAGACGTCCAACCCTTCAGGAGGTAAACATATCACGCAGGGAAGCCACAGAACGCCTGACTTCTGATCTTTCTAAAATTTCTGATTGGGGCAGAGCAAACTTGGTATTGTTCAATGCCTCAAAAACTCAATTCCTCCATCTATCAACTCGACACAACCTTCCAGACAACTATCCCCTCTTCTTCAATGACACTCAACTGTCCCCCTCTTCTACACTGAACATCCTCGGTCTGTCCTTTACTTATAATCTGAACTGGAAACTTCACATCTCATCTCTAGCTAAAACAGCTTCTATGAAGTTAGGTGTTCTGAGACGTCTCCGCCAGTTTTTCTCACCCCCCCAACTGCTAACTCTGTACAAGGGCCTTATCCGTCCATGTATGGAGTATGCTTCACATGTCTGGGGGGGTTCCACTCATACTGCTCTTCTAGACAGGGTGGAATCAAAAGCTTTTCGTCTCATCAACTCCTCTCCTCTAACTGACTGTCTTCAGCCTCTCTCTTACCGCCGCAATGTTGCATATCTAGCTGTCTTCTACCGCTATTTTCATGCTAACTGCTCTTCTGATCTTGCTAACTGCATGCCTCCCCTCCTTCTGCAGCCTCTCTGCATAAGACTTTCTTCTTTCTCTCACCTGTATTCTGTCCACCTCTCTAATGCAAGAGTTAACTAGTATTCTCAATCATTCATCCCTTTCTCTGGTAAACTCTGGAACTCCCTGTCTGCTTCTGTATTTCCACCTTTCAATAACTTAAATTCCTTCAAGAGGGAGGTTTCAAGACACTTATCCACCAATTTTTGACCACTGCTTTGACCCTTTTATGGGACTGGCATTTCAGTGGGCATTTTTTTAATTAGATTTTTGTTGCCCTTGGCCAGTGTCCTTCCTACATAAAAAAAAAAAAAAACTAGCAGAGGCAAAACGCCAGAGGCACCTTCGCTTAGGGGGATTCTGAGGAGGGATTGGAGCAATAGGACAAGATACAGATATGAGATTGTGATCGGAGAAGCCCAATGGAGAAGAAAGGGTGACAGCATAAGCAGAAGGATTAGAGGTCAGGAAAAGGTCAAGAATGTTGGGCGTATCTCCAAGACGGTCAGGAATACGAGTAGGGTGTTGCATTGCTCTAGGTCATGGAGGATAACAAAGTTGTAGGCTAGTTCACTAGGATGGTCAGTGAAGGGAGAGGAAAGCCAAAGCTGGTGGTGAACATTGAAGTCTCCAAGAATGGAGATCTCTGCAAAAGGGAAGAGGGTCAGAATGTGCTCCACTTTGGAAGTTAAGTAGTCAAAGAATTTCTTATAGTCAGAGGAGTTGAGAGGTATACAGTACAGATAAATTTAGTTTGAGAGTGACTCTGTAGTCATAGCCAGATGGTGGAAAACTCGGAAGATTCAAGAGTGTGGGCATGAGAGCAGGTTAAGTCATTGTGCACATAAACGCAGCATCCAGCTTTGGATCGAAAAAGAGGATAGAGAAAGTAGGAGGGAACAGAAAAGGGGCTACTGTCAGTTGCCTGAGACACCTGAGTTTCAGTGAGGAAAAGAAGATGAGGTTTAGAAGAGGAGAGATGGTGTTCTACAGATTGAAAATTAGATCTTAGACTGTGAATGTTGCAGAAGTTAATGAAGAAAAAGTTGAGGGGGGTGTCAAGACACTTAGGGTCGTCAACAGAAAGGCAGTCCGACCTGGGGATATTTATGGTCCCCTCCCCAGATGGGGACTCCGAGGCTGGTGTAGGAGTCGCATATATATATATATATATATATATATATATATATATATATATGAAGATTTATTATTTTCTCATTTTAAAGGAAAAAAAAAAAAAAATGAAAATGCAACTTACCATGATCCCTATCTTTGACAGAGCATGACACTATACAGGTTAATATGAAATCATGTTCTTTGCATGCTGTTTTCTCTTTAGGGTTGCTTTTTCAACAGCTGCTGTAATATAGACACATTTGTTGCATTTGGTATCGTGCGCTTCAGCTCGAGAGTTGCCTTGTGTATGCTGGCTGGCTTTCTGCATTATCATTATTATTAATAATAATAATATTATTATTATTGTTACTGATATTGCTTTTACAATTTTAGTTCATACATATTAATATACAAGCATTATTTAATCTATTATTGTTACTATTACTTGAAGTACTTTTTTATTCTTTTCATTAGTCTCTTTGTTACATTGCATTAGTGACTTGATAGTATGACATGTGTATTAATATGTAAGAAATATGGAATAAGTATATACTGTTCTCAATCATTAATTTAAATTCAGGCCTTTAATGAAGCTATATGTGCTCAATAATAACATACAGTTCAACAAAACATCTGTAAAAAAGCTCTGGTTCATTGAACAAGGGCTCTAAATTATGCAAACAATGCAGATCTGTAATACAAAGGGGCCAATAAGACCAGTCAATCAATTATGTTCTACCTTAACTATCCTGCCACTTCATAAGGAACCACCATTCACCAATTACAGACCCGGCAGCAGGAACATACCTGTAATGCCTTCAGCCTTAACTATCCTCCATTAGGAACCACCACTCACCTGTTATAGAGCCAGCAGCAGGCACATCTCCATACTCCATCCCCAGGCCGGCCAACAGGGAGAGCTCTAGGAAGTCAGAATCTGGGTCCAAGATATGCTTTAATTTGTCCCTTGGTAGCATCTTGCGGTTCTTCTTGACATGGAGTGCAATCCCTTTCTCTCCTCCTGTCAGCATGGGGTTAGCTTTGATTACATAGATTCAATGATCACAACATAACTGATAACATTACATGACATTAGAGAAATTAGAATATATAGTCACCAAGCAGGATGGACATCACATCCTCTCACACTGAACACTCATTACAACCAGGTGTTATCATTACCCCAGCCAGAGAACAGACAGAAAAAGGGAAACATAATTATGGCATACAAATGTGTAAAAAAAAAATAAATAAATAAAAGGCAGATAGATACAGAGGACTTGTGTCAGCAAAGAAATATACAGTTAAGAGGCATGTGTGTGTGTGTGTGTGTGAACAATATACCTTTATATTAATTTAAACAACAACATACATATATGATGATAGAAAAAAAGGGACATTTCAAACTCAACTCAGTCCTGTACATATACAAATAGGTAAATGCAGGCACATCACAAAACAACTACATTACCAAAACCACACGACACCAAACTAGTCACCACAGCCATACACAGTCACAATCACCATCACCCACAGCAGCGTTGTCAAATTAAAATCCTTTCGAGGGCCAATTATGCACTTGATTATTGTCTCAAGGGCCATCAAATATTTGGTAATTACTTATTGGCAAGACTGAAGATTACAACTTATTTTGCTGGTCATCATGGTTTACCAAAAAATGCATTATTAAAGTAGAAGGTAAAAGTTATTATGTCTCATCTTAACAGTTTAGTTACATTTTCCTCAGTTATAACAATTATAGTAACTCAAGTTGAAAAATCTCGTCACCTTGCAGGACACTTAAGACCATCCTGCAGGCCACATTTGGCCCGCAGGCCATGAGTTTGACACCCGACCCACAGGATTCTTCAGGACCCCCATTGAAACACACACCACCACATCCACACCCCAAAGCCATAGCCAACAGATCTATGCATTCATTTAACCCATGAACTCACCTCCATGAAATGGATAGCTGCTACATAACATATTCAGTTAAAGTGAAATCTGTGATGAATTCAGTCCACCTCAATGATGTGTCTGGATTTATAAACCACACAAATATTACAAGCAAGCAACATATTACATTATCACTGGTACTGTGAGAATGTGTGATTAATAAATGATATTAATAACACTACAACCTCAGTGCAATAGAACAATACATAAACTACTTTGAGATTCATCATTTAACTTAGTTCTTATAAATGTTTCAGCCTTAATTAAATGTGTGGATATGGCCATTTACTAACACACAACACATTTGCCACAGGCATATATCAGTCAAAAACATCTCCAATAACTTTGCTTCTTCTTCTTTCCCTTCTTTATTTAAACCAGATGGCGCCACTGCTATCACATCTATCTCTAAGGCTGAACTCTTCACTCAGACCTTTGCTAAAAACTCTACCTTGGATGATTCAGAGCTTGTTCCTCCCTCTCCTCCACCCTCTGACTACTTCATGCTATTAAAAATTCTTTGCAATGATATCTTCCATGCCCTCGCTGGCCTAAACCCTCGGAAGGATTATGGACTGATGGTGCCCCTCCTATTGTTCTCTGAAACTGTGCCTCCATGCTTGCACCTTGCCTAGTCAAACTCTTTCAACTTTTTCTGTCAACATCTACCTTTCCTTCTGGAAGTTTGCCTACATTCAGCCTGTTCCTTAAAAGGGTGACCGTTCTAATCCCTCAAACTACCATCCTATTACTTTAATTTCCAGCCTATCTAAAGTTTCTGAATCTATCCTCAACAGGGAGATTCTTAAACATCTATCACTACAAAACCTTCTATCTGATTGCCAGTATGGGTTCTGTCAAGGCTGCTCTACTGGTTATCTGGCTTTCCTTACTGAGTCTTGATCATCCTCTTTTAGAGATTTTGGTGAAACTTTTGCTGTTGCCTTAGACATATCAAAAGCTTTTGATAGAGTCAAAGCCACTCTACTGGTGATCTGGCTTTCCTTACTGAGTCTTGATCATCCTCTTTTAGAGATTTTGGTGAAACTTTTGCTGTTGCCTTAGACATATCAATAGAGTCTGGCACAAAGCCTTGATTTCCAAACTACCCTCCTACGGCTTCTATCCTTCTCTCTGTAACTTCATCTCAAGTTTACTTTCTGACCATTCTATTGCTGCTGTGGTAAACGGTCACTGTTCTCCTAAATCTATTAACAGTGACGTTCCTCAGGGTTCTGTCCTGTCATTCACTCTCTTCCTGTTATTCATCAATGATCTTCTAAAACAAATTTCTTGCCCTATCCACTCCTACGCTGATGATACCACCCTGCCCTTTTCCACATCTTTTCACAGATGTCCAACCCTTCAAGAAGTAAACAGTTCATGCAGTTCTTGCAGCCATAGAATGCCTGACTTCTGCTCTCTCTAAAATTTCTGATTGGGGCAGAGCAAACTTAGTATTGTTCAATGCCTCAAAAACTCAATTCTTCCATCTATCAACTAGACACAACCTTCTAGACAACTATTCCCTCTTCTTCAATGACACTTAACTGGCCCCCTCTTCTACAATGAACATCCTCGGTATGTCCTTTTCTTATAATCTGAACTGGAAATTTCACATCTCATCTCTAGCTAAAAGAGCTTCCATGAAGTTAGGTGTTCTGAGATGTCTCCATCAGTTTTTCTCACCCCCCAGCTGCTAACTCTGTACAGGGGCCTTATCCGTCCATGTATGGACATGTATGTTCATATGTAAGTTTGGGGGGTTCCACTCATACCGCTCTTCTAGACAGGGTGGAATCAAAAGCTTTTCATCTCATGAACTCCTCTCCTCTAACTGACTGTCTTCAGCCTCTTTCTCATCACTGGAATGTCGCATCTCTTGCTATCTTCTACCGCTATTTTCATGCTAACTGCTCTTCTGATCTTGCTAACTGCATGCCTCCCTTCCTCCCGCGGCCTCACTGCACAAGACTTTCTTCTTTCTTTCACCCCTATTCTGTCCATCTCTCTAATGCAAGAGTTAACCAGTATTTCCAATCATTCATCCCCTTCTCTAGTACACTGAGGAACTCCCTTCCTGATTCTGTATTTCCACCTTCCTATGACTTGAATGCCTTCATGAAGGAGGTTTCAAGACACTTATCCTTAAATTTTTGACCACCATCTCAGTGGGCTTTTTTTTTTATTAGATTTTTGTTGCCATTGGCCAGTGTCCCTCCTACATAAAAAAAAAAAATCATCACCTTAACATAGTCACAGCCACAGGAAATACACTCATACACTCATACACTGCCACACAGCCACCAATGCCACACAGCTTTCTACATACTTTACCATAATTGCACACTATGACAAGTATCACAGTACCTCCAGCCAGACATATTTTGTTCAGTTGATCCAACTTTGCAATCTGCTCCTCAGCCCTCCTCTTCCCAGCCTCCAGCTGAGGGCAGGAGGGGTCCAGGGTGTCCCTCAGCACAGGGAAAGGTCGGGTGTGTGTGGCCACCATCCGCCCACCCCTGGCCAACCTCAGAGGGGCTGGACTCAGTGCTTGCCTCCCAAGCATGGATCACACTCTGCTGGCATGTCACACCAAGGCTATGAACTACTGTTAACACACTCACTTCAATA
Organism: Scylla paramamosain; assembly: GCF_035594125.1. Lineage (NCBI taxonomy): Eukaryota > Metazoa > Arthropoda > Malacostraca > Decapoda > Portunidae > Scylla > Scylla paramamosain. The sequence goes on from NC_087194.1 coordinate 6,217,362, forward strand.
TAATACCAATAATACATATAATAATAAATAATAAATAATAATAATAATAATAATAATAATAATAATAATAATAATAATAATAATAATAATAATAATTTCAATCTCATCCAAAGTTACTGATTCTAGAGTTGAAAACACTAGAAATATAAAAGGGTTCAAAATATAAAATAATATACAGTATACAATCAAATACCAGGCATAGAGTATACCTGTGCACAAAGCCAAACAGAGGCACCCATTGTGTACAGCAGCATCACCTCCACCATGCTCAGTGAGCTACACCTACATTATTTGATGGCATGTAAGATGCATTCCCATTTCAGCAGGGCATATTCAGGAAAAGTTTTTTTTTTTTTCTTTTATGTATTCAAGCATGTAATGTAATAAAACAGAGGTAGCGGCCTATAGTCTGTTCAGAGTAAGAAGTCCATTCAAGGTGGGGCTAGTAAGGTGGTTTACCTCTAGCCATGTTGCCAAATCAACCTTCTTACATGGGCCTCTTTCCTTTGTTTCCCATCTGTGTGCTATTTGAAAGTGATATTTTATGTATTCTGTATATAGTAAGGGAAGCTACACAGTACAATGAGTGTTGATGTTTAGGATTATAACTATGATTTGTATAAATTCTATGATGTGGCAAATATTTTTTTCCCATATTGCCACGTTATCCTAGTGGTTGTGGTGGTGGTGCTAGGGTATCACTAAAAGGGATTAGCACTACCACGTGTGTGTGTGTGTGTGTGTGTGTGTGTGTGTGTGTGTGTGTGTGTGTGTGTGTGTGTGTGTGTGTGTGTGTGTGGGTGGGGGATTTTGATGGAAGCTACAACTCCAACTCACTCGCGTTCCAGGGTCCTGCATAGCAGAGAAATGGAAACGCTTTACTACGTCAACAAGTATTTCACTGAAGAGAAAGCTTGTAAGGTATTCCTTATCCCACCTTCAAAAGCAACTGCATGGGCTTCAAAAGCCACCAACGTTTCTGAGAAAACTGTTCAAAGAATCTGCTCAAAACAAGGCCAAACATCACTAGAAAAGACTTTTTTTGTCACCAAAGAAGAGGAGATATTCTGCACCTGTTACCACTCTACACATCTTTGATAAATGTGTTGTAAGAAGAACAGTATTGGCATTTTATGAGAGGCATCAAGTCCCAACTCTGCTAAAAATTCAAGAAGTGAAAGGAAAATATCCTTCAATGGCTGCAAAACCTCCCTTCACAGGATTGAAACTGATAATAAGTGAATACTACATAAAAAAAAATAATAATAATAATAATATAAATAATATATATATATATATATATATATATATATATATATATATATATATATATATATATATATATATATATATATATATATATATATATGAGAGAGAGAGAGAGAAAGAGAGAGAGAAACAGGTGTGAAGGAAGGGAGACTGATTGTTAATCTGATAATTTGCAGAAGAACTGGCAACATCACACTCATGGGAATTCCAGAATCTGCCACACCTTGAACGGACTTCATGCTCTGAACCGACTATAGTCACGGAGACAAGATGAAGAATGCAGCCCAGCTGCCAAGATGTCAACAACACACTTGATGCATCACTGAACAGGGCCACATTTTTATTTTCAACATTTTCTTACATAATATTATGGTTGAAAATATAAAACAACATCCTTGCCTATAATATGGTGGAGTAAATCTTTGGGTGTATGGGTGATGGAAATTTCAAAATGAAATCCACGGGAGGCCTCACATTTGCATATAAGATGCAGGGTGTTTTTTTTTTAGCCTTTTTTTTTTTTAGATGCATCTTATATGCTGTCAAATACAGTATGTGTTGCCACACTACAAAGAGTTTCACTCAACATAAAGGCAGCCCTTCACCAAAACTTATTACCAAAACAAGAATATTGCTGTGATTATCATTACACTTTATTCAATATATAATATATAAATGTTTCATTTGTGTATGTTAATCATAGCAAGGTGAAGCTGAAGTTCAAGGGGAAGTCAGAGTTGAGGTGTCCAAGAGTCAGATATTTTCGGCTTGAGTCAAGAGTCACAGTCAAAGTAGAAATACAATGGAACCTCAGTTCTTGAACTTAATTTATTCCTGAATGCTGTTCAAAATCAGAAATGTTTGAAAACTGAGACTACTTTCCCCATAGGAATCAGTGTAAAATAGATTAGTCTGTTCCCAGACACCAGTCTAGAGTTTTTCAGCGGCTTATGAGAAACGTTCCCACTGACAAGATGGCTGCTTCACATCTCTAGCTCACAAATTATTTATCCAGAAAGAATGTATTAAATGAACTTAGAGACAGAACTCATCAGAAGATACTGTTTAGACAGATCTGAGGTAAGCCTTACAGAGGGGAGCAACCCACTTAGTGCCAAAATGAAGGTGATCATAACACTTAGACATCTTGTTGCAGGGAAAAGCTACTGGAAAAATGCAGTTGTGCAATAGTGATGGTGTTGGGGGTCATCAAGAAAGCCACAAGTGGCTTTACTCCTGAGGAAGGAAAACTGTTTGCTTACTTTGAGGCTTTTCAACAGGATCACATTCATCTTATTTCAAAAATTTAATTACTGTCTTACACTGTATCTCTCCAAATATATAAAAACAAAGTAAATATTTATAGAAACTATAAATTAGTAATAAACAACAGCTTTTGCTATGTCTTTTAATATTTGAAATCAAGTAACTTTGTTCTAGAACCAAATTATGGTACTGCAAATGAAGCAATAATTATTTCAAAATTTTGTTCAAAAACTGATTTGTTCAAAAAGTGAGGCTTTCGGTAACCAAGGTTCTACTGTATCTTTAAATTCCAACTCTTCTAGCGAATCAATTTTTGTTTATATTACTGGTGGGGTTGGAAGTCGGTAGTGCTGAGAGTGAAAAGCCCATTAGCAGGCTTAACAAGTAAGATTCGGTTCTGAACAGCCTCTCAGTCACATACCCAGGAGAATATTGTGTACTGCAGTTAGCATGAAGGGTTAGTGGTGAAGGGGAAAGGCTGATGCTCCACAGTTACTCTTTAATATTTCTCCACCTAAAACTTCACTTCCCTTTAAGTTTCTCAAATAATAAATTTTTAGAAAACTACATTATATTAATTTTAAGATGAGTTAAGTTTCTATCTTGATAAAATACCACTTACAGTTTAAGCAAAACAATAAGATCAACCCATGATGGTTGCTGCACCTTCCCTCACCTCAATTACATGTTCCTGTAACTGCCACACATAGTGGTGGAGGTGGCTTGTGTGGCATCCTGGTCAAACCTCAACTTCAGCATCCCCCCTACCCCCTACCCCATAAAAGCCAACATATATTTCATTATTTGTTGAGATTCGAAATTACACAATCAAACATTAACATTAAGTTACAGACTGTAATGGTATATCAATATAGCAGAGTACTGAGGGTAACACTCTGAAATCACTTTGAATAGGTGCTCCATGCTGCCCTGGGCAACTGCCCATCTCCCATAGCAAAATCCTTCCCTCCACACAGAGTTAGATTAGATTATACAAGTAATCTAACCTAACCAAACCTAACAAACCCTGAAATATTGTATTGGTGGCAGATCATCATGTCATTATAAAAAATTGAGTAAGAAATCTGGACACTGCAGAAGAGTATAAAATGCAAAGAAATAACAAGTTATGTAGATGTGGTAGATGTAAAAAGGTCAATATAATGTGAAGACATTCATCAATCTAATTTTTTGTTCTCAGTTATCTGATGGAGAAAATCATTTGAGGGAAGAAGCCCTAGGGAAAGACAGAGTGAGATGAAGGGGGTGGAACTGTGGTACAGCTGCAAAGGATGTGAGTCACAGAGGAAGATGCATGGGTCAGAAACAACCAGAGGTGACTCATACATGATACCAACCCCTCACTCTAAGGAAACAGCCAGAGCCAAAGACAATCTGCCTTGGTCAGGTTGCTGCTATAACATGTGGTTGCTAGTAGACATATATTGCTGTCATCCTACTTAGAGCAATAGACCATCCATCTTAACTAAACAATTAGGTTCTTTTTTGGGGATTATGGAAATAATGAATAATTTCCTCATGTTGACTATCTATTCCTGGACAAAATATTTTTTTTTTTTTGTCATATTGTGATGTGTACAATGAAGGGATCCGCAGTGAAATTAATAAACTGCATGAGTCTACACCTAACCTAACCAAGCACCCAGATGAAAACACTCACCTGGTTGGCCACTCGGATAATCTGGCTAGTCTAGCAAGTATAGGAAATTGTCTATGAAATACTGGAGTAGCTGAAGTCAGCCTTGGAAGTAATGTTAGTTCAAGATTTGGTACAGTGAAGGAAATTGTGCATCTTGTGCAGAACTAATGAATACAAGTTGTGTTAACGTTTTGCTAATAGACATAAAATAAGAAATTTCGGTAGTGTGTATGTGGCAGGAAGTGGAAGGCTTGAATCTTGATACTGATAATGTTACTTCAATATTATCTGCTTTTATCCTTATCCAAGAGGCGATAATACACCGGAATTGGAATGGTACTGAAAACGTAAACAGGTAAGCAAGAGTTCCAAACAGTGGTAAATTTATAGTTTAAGCCAATGTCCCCAATCTCTACCCACAGCCCACGGCGTTATTATTAATTTCCGACAAGTAGTGTAATCATTAGAAACGATGTGAATAGTGAGAACAAAATGAGGTAGGTTATTACCACGTAGTGTGTAATGGCTTAAACTATAATAAAACCCTAACCTAACCTAACCTAACAACTTAAGTTCAGGCAACAATACACCATTTATGTTTACCTGTGGACTTAGAAAAAGTTGAGAGCGCTGTGCATTCCCAGGCCTATTGTGGCGTTATTATTAATTTCTGACAAGTAGTGTAATCATTAGAAATGATGTGAATAGTGAGAAGAACAAAATGAGGTAGGTTATTACCACGTAGTGTGTAATGGCTTAAACTATAATAAAACCCAAACAGTACTTCCACTGACCAGCAGCACAGCTCTATCGTGTTTACTTGCACACAGAATGTGACTCCCATATACCAACACTTCAGGGAACAGCAGTGTGACTGATACTGGGTTGTTACTGGATGATCTTGATCTTGATCTTGATGGAACAGGTGGCACAGGATCACTCCTGAGCCAGGCCTTTGGATCGGCAACTCCTGTAGAAGGGGGGAAAAAAAAAGAGAAACGAACAGCATCCTCTATCCTAATTGTTCATACACCTGGCACGCCACATTCTCTCCAGAAACTCTTTCACCGCCTCAATCATCCTTTCATTCGCCTCTTTACACAGTCCCAGCAACAACACCATCCACTCCTTTCCCGTCTTCACTCTTTCATTCCTATCATGCCCTAACTCAGTCAGTATCACTTGCATCATCTCATTCCTGTCTCTGGCATACTTCACACACTCCAGCACCACATGTTCCACCGTCTCATCCTCTCCCATGTCACACATCTGGCACACTTTGCTGCGGGACTCAGACCACCTGTAACTCCTGCATTCACATCCATACACTGTGCCCTCGCTCGGAAGAGATCACCACCTTTCATACCTCGGAGCCTCTTTCTCCTTGTACCATTCCAGGGTCTTCTTTCTTTCCATTTCATTCTTCCATTCATTCAGTCCCACACATTTCACTTTTTTGTCTATCCCATTCTTCCATTTTCTCACATCCCATTCGGCTCCCACTCTGCCTCCTCTTGTTACCACCCATTCACGCTCATTTTGATTCCTACCAGCCATTCTTATCGCCCACACAACTTGCAATCCATTCCTGTCTGTCATCCTCGTGCATCTCTTCCTCCATTTGCTTCCACTTTCATTCCACAGGTACACCTTTCTTGCTATTTTTGCATCATCCATTCTCTCAAGCCTAATCTTGTACCTAAGTGTGGCTTTTGTCAGTCTTTCTTTGAAGGTGCTCCATCCCATGTTACCTCTCAAGGCTTCAACTGCTGTGCACCTCGGTGCATTCAGTGCCATCCTTGCTACTCTATTCTGGCCCACTTCTAACTTATCAATTTCACTTTCATTCCATGCAATCACATCCATACCATACATTATACATGGCACAGCCACACTCTTCCACACTTCTCTCAACACATCATACTTACTTGCTCTCATCCTTGCCGTGCTTCCCAATCGACCTACCCACTGGTTTACCATACTTATCTTTTCATTCTTTGCCTTTGCACACCCACTAGGACTCATCCACATCCCTAAGTACTTGTATTCTTGCACCTGTCTCAACTCATTCTCTCCAAGTCTCCATACCACATTACTTTCATCCTCTGACCTATTCACAATCATTACTTTGCTTTTCTCACTGCTAAACCTTACTCCAAAGTCTTTACCATAGCCATCCACTACATCCAACAAACTTTGAAGCTCATCTGCCGATTCACTCATAGCAACTACGTCATCTGCATAAAGGAGCACACATACTTTATCATTCCCCACACTTACCCCTACATTCATTCTTCTCATCCTGGCTGCTAGCTCCTCTGTATACAGGCTAAAAAGGGTTGGTGACAATATACAGCCCTGCCTAACTCCTCTCTCACTCTTCACCCAGTCTGTTTCTATGTCTCCTAGCCTGTATCTAGCTCTTGTGTCCACATACATACTTTGCACTATGTTAACTATCTTTGCACTCAATCCAATCTTTTCTAAGACTCTACCTAACATTTCTCTGTTCACTCTATCATAAGCTTTCTCTATATCCAAAAAACCTAGGTACAATTTACCCCCATCCTTCTTTTTCTTCTCAATCATTTCATTCACCACAAACATATTGTCCTCAGCTCTCCTGTCCCTACGAAAACCATTCTGTTCTTCACCCAGCACTCCAGCTCTCTCAATCCATTTACACAGTCTCTCATTCAACACTGCACTGAAAACTTTACCTATTGTATTCACTAATGCAATTGGCCTGTAGTTCTTCAGCTCTTTCTTACTCTTAAATCCTCCCTTATGCAACAGACACACTCGGCTCTCATTCCACTTTCTTGGCACTCTCTCTTCATCTCACACTCGGTTGAATAACTCAATCATTCTGCCTATCACTACCTCCCCACCATTCTTGTAGAACTCATAGGGTATATCATCTGGACCTGCTGCCTTGCCATTCTTCTGCCTTCTCACACACCTCTCCACTTCATCCCTACTGATTCTTTCATCCAGTTCATCTGCATTCTTCCTTTCCAGTGTTACATATCCTTCTCTCACACTAAACATCTCACCTACCCCACCTACTTCTTCCCAGAACCCTTTGATTGCCTTCCTGATTCCGTCCTTCTCTGTTATAACTACACCCTCCACTTTTAGACTCTCCACACCAACACTGCCTGACATATTCTCACCTCTCATGAACTTGTACCATTCACGGCCACCTTCCATACCTTTCTCCCTTAAAGATTGAATCACTCTCCTTTCACTCTTCACTTTAGCATTCATTATCATTCGTCTCGTCAACCGCTGCTGCTTCACATACGCTGCCCATGCATTCTGATACTCATTCTCTGCCTCATCGCTTTCATGCCTCTTTTTCCTCAGCCATCTACACTGTCTACTCATTCTCTTTCGCTCCTTCCTAGCTGCTCTGATTTCATCATTCCACCATGGTTTACATACATTCTTTCTTTTACCTACTCTCACAAACCCTATCTGGTTCTCAGCAGCACCCCTCACGTCCTCAACCAGTTTCTCATTCAGATGCTCCACGTCATGCACACTTTCGTCGTCCCAGCTTCTCTCACTCAGATCAACCTGAAAGTTCTCCCACCCTACATCTCTCAGTCTCCACTTCTTTTTCTTACTTGCCACTTTCACTTCATTCCCACCCTGCATCAAGCACTCCACAACCAGCATGTTGTGATCGGACACAATATCAACCAAACCATCCTCATCTATCCACATGTGCGACACAATTTCACGCATTCTTCCATTCACCAACATGTAGTCAATTGCCGATTCTTGTTCTCTTGCACTCCAAGTCACACGCACCTCAGCCAAGGTAACATTCAGATTTTCCAGCTCCAGTTCATCAACAAACTCTCCAAGCATTTCACCATTCCTGTTCACCTGTTCCCCCAGTATTCCCACATGTGCATTCATGTCACCCATAATTAGCACTCTCTCCTCTCCATGCTCTCTCACAACTTTCTTAAGTATGTCATACTTCCTCCTACTTTCCCTCTCTGCTCTTTCACCCATGACAGTCATGTACGCTACCACCAGTACCACCTTCCCTGGTCTGCCACGACCATCCATGCATTCCACTCTTACTGCAAGCACATCCTCACTACTTGTACACTCCCCCACATCAATCTCCTCTACTTTCAGTCCTTTTTTCTTTCTTGTAGAGTAGGGCTACGCCTCCTCCCAGTGTTTCCTGTGCCTTACGCCCCTTTCCAATCATAACATACTCGCATCCCTCCATTCGTACATCATCTCTCAGGTGAGTCTCAGTGAGCCCAACTAAGTCGAACTTCCACTCCCTGAGCTCCTTGCATACATCCTCAAACTTGCCCACACCCCATCCTCTCACATTCATACAGCCAATCTTCATACATTTACTTGCCTGGATAGTCTCTTTTCTTTCATGTTTACTGACATCAGTGGGTCCTCCTCGTCATGCGTCGTCTACACAACACACCTAACATACCTGCCTCGCCCTCATCCACTCGGCCAGTCGACGTCCTAGCCTAGGATCAGGGCATCTTGATCTTGATCTTGATGGTACAGGTGGCACAGGATCACTCCTGAGCCAGGCCTTTGGATCGGCAACTCCTGTAGAAAGGGGAAAAAAAAAGAGAAACGAACAGCATCCTCTATCCTAATTGTTCATACACCTGGCAAGCCACATTCTCTCCAGAAACTCTTTCACCGCCTCAATCATCCTTTCATTCGCCTCTCTACACAGTCCCAGCAACAACACCATCCATTCCTTTCCTGTCTTCTCCACTCTTTCATTCCTATCATGCCCTAACTCAGTCAGTATCACTTGCATCATCTCATTCCTGTCTCTGGCATACTGCACACACTCCAGCACCACATGTTCCACCGTCTCATCCTCTCCCATGTCACACATCTGTCACACTTTGCTGCGGGACTCAGACCACCTGTAACTCCTTGCATTCACATCCATACACTGTGCCCTCGCTCGGAAGAGAAGATCACCGCCCAGGCTTCCATCATACCACCTTTCATACCTCGGGGCCTCTTTCTCCTTGTACCATTCCAGGGTCTTCTTTCTTTCCATCTCATTCTTCCATTCATTCAGTCCCACACATTTCACTTCTTTGTCTATCTCATTCTTCCATTTTCTCACATCCCATTCGGCTCCCACTCTTCCTCCTCTTGTTACCACCCATTCACGCTCATTTTGATTCCTACCAGCCATTCTTATCGCCCACACAACTTGCAATCCATTCCTGTCTGTCATTCTCATGCATCTCTTCCTCCATTTGCTTCCACTTTCATTCCACAGGTACACCTTCCTTGCTATTCTTGCATCATCCATTCTCTCAAGCCTAATTTTGTACCTAAGTGTGGCTTTTGTCAGTCTTTCTCTGAAGGTGCTCCATCCCATGTCACCTCTCAAGGCTTCAACTGCTGTGCACCTCGGTGCACTCAGTGCCATCCTTGCTACTCTGTTCTGGCCCATTTCTAACTTATCAATTTCACTTTCATTCCATGCAATCACATCCATACCATACATTATACATGGCACAGCCACAATCTTCCAGTCTTCTCTCAACACATCATACTTACTTGCTCTCATCCTTGCCGCGCTTCCCAATCGACCTACCCACTGGTTTACCATACTTATCTTTTCATTCTTTGCCTTTGCACACCCACTAGGACTCATCCACATCCCTAAGTACTTGTATTCTTGCACCTGTCTCAACTCATTCTCTCCAAGTCTCCATACCACATTACTTTCATCCTCTGACCTATTCACAATCATTACTTTGCTTTTCTCACTGCTAAACCTTACTCCAAAGTCTTTACCATAGCCATCCACTACATCCAACAAACTTTGTAGTAGCTCATCTGCCGATTTACTCATAACAACTACATCATCTGCATAAAGGAGCACACATACTTTATCATTCCCCACACTTACCCCTACATTCATTCTTCTCATCCTGGCTGCTAGCTCCTCTGTATACAGGCTAAAAAGGGTTGGTGACAATATACAGCCCTGCCTAACTCCTCTCTCACTCTTCACCCAGTCTGTTTCTATGTCTCCTAGCCTGTATATAGCTCTTGTGTCCACATACATACTTTGCACTACGTTAACTATCTTTGCACTCAATCCAATCTTTTCTAAGACTCTACCTAACATTTCTCTGTTCACTCTATCATAAGCTTTCTCTATATCCAAAAAACCTAGGTACAATTTACCCCCATCCTTCTTTTTCTTCTCAATCATTTCATTCACCACAAACATACTGTCCTCAGCTCTCCTGTCCCTACGAAATCCATTCTGTTCTTCACCCAGCACTCCAGCTCTCTCAATCCATTTACACAGTCTCTCATTCAACACTGCACTGAAAACTTTACCTACTGTATTCACTAATGCAATTGGCCTGTAGTTCTTCAGCTCATTCTTACTCTTAAATCCTCCCTTATGCAACAGACACACTCGGCTCTCATTCCACTTTCTTGGCACTCTCTCTTCATCCCACACTCGGTTGAATAACTCAGTCATTCTGTCTATCACTACCTCCCCACAATTCTTGTAGAACTCATAGGGTATATCATCTGGACCTGCTCCCTTGCCATTCTTCTGCCTTCTCACACACCTCTCCACTTCATCCCTACTGATTCTTTCATCCAGTTCATCTGCATTCTTCCTTTCCAGTGTTACACATTCTTCTCTCACACTAAACATCTCACCTACCCCACCTACTTCTTCCCAGAACCCTTTGATTGCCTCCCTGATTCCATCCTTCTCTGTTATAACTACACCCTCCGCTTTTAGACTCTCCACACCAACACTGCCTGACATATTCTCACCTCTCATGAACTTGTACCATTCACGGCCACCTTCCATACCTTTCTCCCTTAAAGATTGAATCACTCTCCTTTCACTCTTCACTTTAGCATTCATTATCATTCGTCTCGTCAACCGCTGCTGTTTCACATACGCTGCCCATGCATTCAGATACTCATTCTCTGCCTCATCGCTTTCATGCCTCTTTTTCCTCAGCCATCTACACTGTCTACTCATTCTCTTTCGCTCCTTCCTAGCCGCTCTGATTTCATCATTCCACCATGGTTTACATACATTCTTTCTTCTACCTACTCTCACAAACCCTATCTGGTTCTCAGCAGCACCCCTCACGTCCTCAACCAGTTTCTCATTCAGATGCTCCACGTCATGCACACTTTCGTCGTCCCAGCTTCTCTCACTCAGATCAACCTGAAAGTTCTCCCACCCTACATCTCTCAGTCTCCACTTCTTTCTCTTACTTGCCACTTTCACTTCATTCCCATCCTGCATCAAGCACTCCACAACCAGCATGTTGTGATCGGACACAATATCAACCAAACCATCCTCATCTATCCACATGTGCGACACAATTTCACGCATTCTTGGAAGTGGCAAGAGCCACTTCCTGATCTTGATCTTGAGAGTACAGGTGATTCAGGATCACTCCAAAGCCAGGCCTTTGGATCGGCAACTCCTTTAGAAGAAAAAAAAAAAAAAGCGAAACGAACAGCATCCTCTACGTTAATTGTTTCTATATCTGGTATGCCACATTCTCTCCAGAAACTTTCACCGCCTCAATCATCCTTTCATTCACCTCTCTACACAGTCCCAGGACCACCATCCACTCCTTTCCTGTCTTCTCCACTCTTTCATTCCTATCATGCCTTAAATCAGTCAGTATCACTTGTATCATGTCATTCCTATCTCTGGCATACTTCACACACTCCAGCACCACATGTTCCACCGTCTCATCTTCTCCCGTCACACATCTGGCACACTTTGCTGTGGGATTCGGACCATCTGTAACTCCTTGCGTTCACATTCATACACTGTGCCCTCGCTCGGAAGAGATAACCACCTTTCATACCTCAGGGCCCCTTTCTCCCTGTACCATTCCAGGGTCTTCTTTCTTTCCATCTCATTCTTTCATTCATTCAGTCCCACATTTCACTTCTTTGTCTATCTCATTCTTCCATTTTCTCACATCCCATTCGGCTCCCACTCTGCCTCCTCTTGTTACCACCCATTCACGCTCATTTTGATTCCTCCCAGCCATTCTTATCGCCCACACAACTTGCAATCGATTCCTGCCTGTCATTCTCATGCACCTCTTTCTCCATTTGCTTCCACTTTCATTCTACAGGTACACCTTCCTTGCTATTCTTGCATCATCCATTCTCTCAAGCCTAATTTTGTGCCTAAGTGTGACTTTTGTGAGTCTTTCCCTAAAGGTGCTCCATCCCATATCACCTCTCAAGGCTTCAACTGCTGTGCACCTCGGTGCACTCAGTGCCATCCTTGCTACTCTATCCTGGGCCACTTCTAATATATCAATTTCACTTTCATTCCATGCAATCACATCCATACCATATAATTATTATACTTGGCACAGCCACACTTTTCCACACTTCTCTCAACACATCATACTTACTTGCTCTCATCCTTGCCACGCTTCCCGATCGACCTACCCACTGGTTTACCATACTTATCTTTTCATTCTTTGCCTTTGCACACCCACTAGGACTCATCCACATCCCTAAGTACTTTCCCTTTCTTCTATGCAACTTACATTCAGTATATTATGGTCTGAGACAATGTCAATCATTCCATCTTCATCAGTCAACATGCGATCCACAATCTCATGCATTCTCCCATTCACCAGCATATAATCAATCTTCACAATTCTATCACACCTCAGCTCAGATGCAGGCTTTGCAACGGCATCCCTCTGCCCGAAAAGTGTGTGTGTGTGTGTGTGTGTGTTAGAAGTTGCCATCTAGGCATTTATCTCCTTTCCACATCCCCTCTCTTCTGCAAAGTCAGTATAATAAACTTCTTTCACATGACGGCACCATGGCAGAACCACTTTTTTTTTTTTTTTTTTTTTTTGTGGTACTAGCATAGTGGCGTGACCACCAGCAGCGCTACCAGCAGTGCACAGCTCAGTCATTCTCGCCATGGAGGTGGAAGAAGCAACAATTGCCGGTGAGCTGTTTGTGCCCGGAGTTGTGCAATCAGTGTTGGCATGTACGATCACAGAGAAGATTGGGTCCACCTTTTCCCTCAGGACTGATCAACGAACTGATAATTTTGTTCTTTATGCAATGATTTGCGTAATTATCCTGATAAATTCTTCGCCCTTTTACGAATGAGCATTTCATCATTAAAATTTTGATGCACCACTGGAATGCTTACAAGATCAGTAACCCAGTATGGACACAAGCACAATTTTTTTTTTTCCACTTCCACTTCTGCACTCATGGTCTATACCGGTCTGGCTGCCTTGAAAGTCGGGAGTCGTTTGTAGTATAGCTCCATTACTCGTACTTTCCATATAAACACATGGTGGCGCCACCAGCTGGGCCGCGCACAAAAACGCCTTGCCTAGTCACCATGTCTGAAGTGAACAGTCTCATTAGAATCACTGCAAGTGCAGACAGGCAGCCACTGTGGTGACGTGTGGTATGTCATTACAGTCCTTTGCTTCTTTAAATCGATCATTTATTTTCTCTTGGTCCCATTCAACTTTCACTTCTTACTGATTTGTGGTTTTCATTCATTATCAACTATTGCTTTTAACTCTTAGTTTAATGTGGTTTGTTTTCTTTCTCAGAAACAACTGGACTTCTACAGTACATGGCGCCAATCCCTGAGTCACTTTAGTGTAGGGAAACGGCAAAGGTTTTCCTTCTTTTTTTCCTTTTTTTTATTTTCCAAAACAAACAGTTCACATGTACCACGTGGGGTCGCTTGTGTGCGCCGCTACTAATTCTGTAGATTACTGCTGAAAGCGGCTGCAGGACAGTGATTTTGGAGCTTCGGGGCGAGGTCTCGCTTCCACCAGACGCGATCCCCCACGGCATACTGAGCGTCCCTGACACGCTGCTGACACCAGCGGGACATGGATTGTCCTGCCGATTGGAGATTACCCACCACCTGTTGACGTGTAGCGTTCATCCGCCGCTGTAACTGTGCTACAAACTCAGACGTTGTCCCTAGCAACTCCCCAAGTAGTCGTCCTATAGTCAAGTCCAGCGGCAAACGCATTTCCCCACCAAACATCATCCAGGCCGGAGTGTAGTCTGTGGTCTCTTATTGCACCGACCCGTACGCCATAAGGGAAAAAGGCAGCTACAGGTTCCAATCCTGCTGGTCCGAGCTGCTGTACTTGGCCAGCTCCTCCGCAAGCATCCTAATGCAACGTTCAACCATGCCATCACTTTGGGGGCGAAGAGGCGTGGTGTGAGTCTTGTGCACTCCCAATTACTCACAGCAATGTTTGAACACCCCGGGACTCAAACTCCCGACCTTGATCAGAGTTTAATTATCACGGGATCCCACACCTGGTGAAAAATTTTCTCACGAGCACACCAGCCACGGTCTTCTGCCTCGTGATCCGGGATCCTATATGCTTCTGGACACTTGGAGAAGTAGTCCATGGCAACCAGAATGTAGCGGTTACTTCAAAGCGTGCAAGGCAGTGGTCCGGCAATATCCACCGCCACCCGCTCCATGGGCGCACTGGACTGATAAAGATGGAGTGGAGTGCATGTACTGCGCGCAGGACCTTTCTTGGCAGCAGAGGTGTGGCATAATTTGCACCACTCCTCCACGTCTTGTCTCATACCGACCCAGTACACACGCTGACGAAGGCTACAAAGAGTCTTCTTTTGCCCCATATGCCCACCACAGACACCATCGTGAACTTTCTCGAGTAGCTCTGCGTGGAGGAAGAGGGGAACCACCAGCAACTAGACACGCTCCTCCGTGGCCCTGTCCTCCCTACACTGCTGCAACACGCCATCCTGCAGCCTCAGCGTCTCTCACTGTTCTACCAGGACCTTCGTGGCAGGACTCTCCGGCGACAATTCTTCCTTGCCCGGCCACTCGCTCTCCTCCAGCCACCGCATCACTGGGGCAACATCAGGGTCTGCTTGCTGCGCGTCCCTCCACCGCCGCCTGGCCTCGTTGGGTCCACTTCCACTCGCAGGCGGTGGCAGGTAACAGCTTCCTCACGCCTGGAGCAGTGCAAGCACCCAGGCTCGCAAGGTCGGCGGCTCAAGCTGTCTGCATTACCGTGAATCCGCCCCGGCCGATACATCACACGGTAGTTGTACTCCTCCAGGTAGTCCAGCCATCTCGACAGCTGTCCTTCCGGGTCCTTCAAAGTTTTCAGCCACCGGAAGGCAGCGTGATTGGTCCAGATGACAAACTCAGCCCCATAGAGGTAGGAGTGGAAGTGGGCCGGACTCCGCACTACAGCCAGTAACTCCTTCCTGGTTACACAGTAGTTTCACTCTGGCTTGCTGAACTTGGCACTGTAGTAAGACAGAACGTACTCTTTCTCTTCCTTCACCTGTGACAGCACTGCCCCGATGCCCTCAGCACTAGCATTGGTGTCTAGCAGGAACGGGAGAGTGGGGTCAGGAAACGGCAGCATCGGAGCACTCGTTAGCGCCGCCTTTAGGCCATCAAACGCGCTGGTACGCTTCATCCCAGACGAAGCGGGCGTTCTTCTTGGTCAGCCGATTCAGGGGCGTAGCGTGGATGGCGAAGCCCTTCACGAATCTCATGTAATAGCTACAGAGGCAGAGGAAACTTCGTACGTCCACCACCGACATCTTAACCGGGTCCGTGTGTACTCCGCCTCGCCCCACTACATGCCCGAGGAAAGGGACTTCATGCTGGCAATTCTTGGGGCTCAGCTTCAGGTTCGCCTCCCGTAGGCAGCGCAGTACCTCCTCCAGCCTTCCCAGCTCCTCCTCAAACGTCCTTGTGAACACCAGGACATCATCGAGGTAGACTAAAGTGGAATTCCACTGCAGCCCCACCAGCACCTTCTTAATCAGGCGCTCGAAGCACGCCGATGCGTTGCACAGTCCGAACGGCATCACACGGAATTGTCACAATCCCAGGCCGAAGGAGACCGCCGTTTTCTGCTTATCTGTTTCTGCCATCATGACTTGGTGGTACCCTGGCTTGAGTTCCAGGGTGGACAACCATTGCATACCAGCCAAGGCGTCCAGGGTGTCATCAGTCTGGGCAATGGGTAGGAATCCTTCACCTTGACGTCGTTTAGTGCCCTGTAATCCACGCAAAAGTGCTTGGTGCCGTCCTTCTTACTCACCAGGACAACCGGTGATGACCACAGACTCTCCAAATGCTCCAATACTCTCTGCGCTGCCATCTCGTCCACAATGCGTTGCATCTCTTGCATCTTGGTTAGCGAAACACGTCGGGGAGGCTGCTTGATCGGCGGCTGTCGGCTGTGTTGATGGAGTGCTGGACCAGCGACGTACAACCGAGGTCATGTTCACCTCGACTTCACACATCTGCATATTCCACCAGCAACTTTTCCATCTTCCTCACCTGACGAGAAGCCAGCTTGGCGGCACTTCCCTCCACTAAATCCACCAAGTGTGTGGGTAGTACGCACTCCACTTCATCGCTGCCCACTCCATTCCGGCCGCTGTTCTCTGCTGTCTCGCATGCTTGGGCTGGTGTGGTGACGTTTCCGAGGTGGGGTGTGGCCAGGGCGGAACCAGGCGCTGCTGTTCTCTCCATAGTGTAAAGGAAGGCTTCATACTCCATGGCCTTCCCCAACGCCTCCAGCAAGTCCCCTGGGTGCGTCTGCTTCACGTAGATCTGCATCTGTTGACTCCCCAGGGCGTCTACGAAGGAGTCGCGATCCAACACTGCCACCATGTCCTCCGGGGTGGCTGGGTACATGTGCCTCACCAACGACTCACAGTTTGAGTCAGCTGTGGGAGTGACTCACACAGCAGACGCGCTCGGCCCTTCCGTCGTTCCCCATACACATGCGCCTGGAAGACATTGACAAAGCACTTCTTCAGCGGCTCTGCCATCCGCCTGTAGGACAACCGCTGCTCAGCCGTTAGTTGCGCCAGGATCTACAGCGATGGTCCACACAGACTGGCCAACAACTGAGTGTGGGGACACTCAGACCGCCTCACCACACCGACAACCTGCGCTGGTGCCAGCTGGGGGTCCAACTGCTTCTCCAGAGAGCGCCGCAGTCCTGCTACTTAATCCCTTAGCTCCTCCAACCTCGCCTCACGGCTTCAGCATGCTCCTCGCTCTCAACCTTCACTGCGACCAGTTATTGCGCCAGGTCCTCCTGGAACCGTTCACAATGTTTTGTGGTGATCCGCATCGCCTCCTGCATCACAGCTCACAGTCCTTCCTGCACACTCTGTACCTGTTCATTTGTTTGTTGTGGTTGTATGTTAGCACTCTATGCATGTGCATCCAGTTTCTTGGCCTCACTCTGTAGCTGCTTGTTCATTTGCTGTGCCATCGCAACCAACGTGCTTTTCAGTTCCTCTCACAGCTGCTGGGCACTGTCCTCCTTCGCCCTCTTAGCAGAACTGTCTGAGTCAGATATTGCGTCCGCTTGCCAGACACCTCACCAGACAAAGTACGAGCTGCACTGTGAACTGTTGTTCACGCCCCTTCCAGCCTTCAGGCGCGGTCAGCACATAGCAGCAGCATAGGGTGGTTTGCACACAAAACAGGGATCCACAACTGCTGTTTTGTCAGGTTCGTTTGGCTAGTGGGGGTGAGGCATGCAGACATGACACATGTCTGGACTCAACAGACTACTGAGAGAGGGAAGGGCAACAAAACACTGTCTCACTGGCACTCCTGTCCTTATTGCCCGGACAGAGCGGCACTGCAGGACAGTGTCTCCTCCGGTAGTCCACGCCATAACAGACCACACAGGTATCACACACACACACACACCTGAGTGTCAGGTACTCACTGTCTCAGACTGCCAAGGCACACAATCTTCACAGCATGCTCCGGGACACAGTCACGCGGCGGGCGACTAGCATCGTAGCGTATCACAAGGGGAGCATATTGTAGACTGTCGGCATAGGTGTTGCATAGGCGGAAAACGGGTGCTCTCTCTCTTTTGGGAGCCGCCACAGCTCCTTATATAAGGTCGGTTCCTCTGTGATTGGCCAGCACATTGCTGATCTCCAAACTGATCACCTTCCATGCCACTTCCGGTCTCTCTAGGCTGCCTGCACTAGCAGCTACTGCATCATTGGCAACGCTTAATTTCACTACCTGGTGGCACAGTGCTATCAACAACACCCCCCCGCCGCAACAATATACTAGAAAATGTTTCAGATTTTCTATTTCTTCATTAAAGATTTGGCTTTTTTTTTTTTTTGACTGAAATTATGGTACTATGGAGGGTTTGATATCATATAAATAGATATAGTCGACTTCTATTGATAAATGTGTTTCTACCTATGCATTCTCAAACTCTAAGTGCCTGGCTCATTAATTACCTCTTTCCATACCTTTGTATCTGTTCTTCCTCCTACAATGTTCATGATTTTTCTGTTGTCCTCTATTATTTGTATAATCTGCTCTACGAAGTTATAATTAATATCCCTTCACTTTTGCCATGAAATGATTTTTCACACATTGATAATTTAAATACTCTGAATGTAAAATATTATGTTTCCAGAATGCACCAAGAGTATTCAGCAGTGGCTTGCCAGACAACTACCATCTTAAAGTCGCTCGATAGTGCATTTATTCAGTGTCTGGTATGTGCTCTCTCTCAGATACACTGAGATCACAATCAATGACTGAAAATTTCTGATTACTGGCAGGATCATTATTTATTGTATAAGTTGTAACAAGCTTACTGTTAATGGTAGGAAGTTTATTTTGGACTGGTTTAGAGGTTTGAGGGCTGTACTTTGTTATGATATGCTTAAAAAAAAGTAAGAAACGCAAAATTAAATGAAAAACATACAAGTTTGTTAAAAGCGTGCAGCTTGGGAGACCCAGCTACAAATCAAAACTTTGCAAGGGACGAAGGTCTCCCTCTATAAAGCATTTCATAGAAGATTTTATCCTGCTTCTAATGGCACGTCTCCATTTTCGCCGAGAGTGTGTCAAAATTGTAAAAAACTTAAGCCTACCTATTCTTTTTTTAAGTTTATCACATGAGTTGCCTACAAGGAGAAGAAATCTACATTTGGCATGTTCATTCACGAAAGCATTCTTTGTCCTTATTACTTAGATTTAATATATTGATAAATTTAAGTTTGATCAGCTTATCAATTCATGAGTTGCTATGTGGCGTTTGCACATGCGCAGTGCATACCCAGATCTAGCAAGCCAAATTATGATCAATACATGCTCAAGTTTCAACGGAATCGGTTGAGTGTTAATCGAAAAACCGTATGTGAGACATCCTTCCACTTTTTGCAAGTTACCCATCATTTCCACCCAGCAAAAGTGACGAAACCGATAACACAATAAACTGAAGGACTGTGCTATCATGGTATGGGTTTGATTGCTGTCGGCATGGCCACGTTGTTCAGGAGATGCACTTGTGGATAGTCGGTGGGGCCGGGTCCTCCTAAACGTAAACTTTGCTCTGTTCCATGTTATTTATTATTATTATTATTATTATTATTATTATTATTATTATTATTATTATTATTACTATTATTACTATTATTATTATTCAGGTCCAGAGAATAACAGATAGATTTATATAAAGGCAAATTATTATCAATATTTTATTTATTTATTATTTATTTATTTTAGGGGGATTCGTTATTATTAAAGTGAATTATGATCAAATGTAATTAATATGACGGTTCGCTTTGTTCTTTCATCAGTACTATAAAATTTTTCAAAGGTCACAGAGATGATTAGTTATATTCTCCTGGGTGTTTTTCTCTCAGTGATGATACATAATCCTTGTTTAACTATCATTAGAATCATGAAAGCACTCTTGAAAACCCTAATAACTTCCACTAAACCATGTTAAAAGTAGTCGAGATCAGATACCGGAACGTTTAACAATATGGACCTGAGATGGACGGAGGTGATAACGTCATGGTGAGTACTGAAGAGGCCGATGATAATATTAAGTGAGTGACAGATAGCTGGGGGCAGCCTCTCCTTACCTTCCAGTAACTCTCCTCACCCTTTTTTTTTATCTCTCACGATGACTCGATACATTTCACTACTGTGCCTATGACTTGAGCTATTTCAGGAGAGGAGCCTCAGGACATCTCTGAAAGGAAGTTAGCATAGCATTTGTGTGAAATCTCTCTCTCTCTCTCTCTCTCTCTCTCTCTCTCTCTCTCTCTCTCTCTCTCTCTCTCTCTCTCTCTCTCTCTCTCTCTCTCTCTCTCTCTTATTGCAAAGCAAACACTAGGGTTAAGGGATCCACTTTTACATTTTCTGATAACATTCTTGACCTTATGCTGACCAGTGAAGAGGATAGAGTTGGTATTCTTAATGGTATGCCTCCCTTCCCTCATTGCCACCATTCACCTGTGTCATTTACTAATATACTCAGAGAGAGCAAGCACAAGGCATTTTTTTTTTTTTTTTTATGTAGGAGGGACACCGGTCAAGGCCAACAAAAATCAAATAAAGAAAAAAGACCACTGAGATGGCGCTCCCGAATAGGGTCCAAAGTGGTGCTCAAAAATTGAAGGATAAGTGTCTTGAAACCTCTCTCTTGAAGGAATTCAAGTCATTGGAAGGTGGAAATACAGAAGCAGGAAGGGAGTTCCTGAGTTTACCAGAGAAGGGGATGAATGATTGGGAATACTGGTTAACTCTTGCATTAGAGAGCTGGATAAAATACGGGTAAGAGGCCGCGGGAGGAGGGGAGACATGCAGTTAGCAAGATCAGAAGAGCAGTTAGCATGAAAATAGCGGTAGAAGATAGCAAGAGATGCAACATTCCGGCGATGAGAAAGGCTGAAGACAGTCAGTTAGAGGAGAGGAGTTGATGAGACGAAAAGGTTTTGATTCCACACTGTCTAAAAGAGCAGTGCGAGACATGTGAAGCATACTCCATACATGGACAGATAAGGCCCTTGTACAGAGTTAGCAGCTGGGGGGATGAGAAATCTGGTGGAGACGTCTCAGAACACCTAACTTCACAGAAGCTGTTTTAGCTAGAGATGAGATGTGAAATTTCCAGTTAAGATAATAAGAAAAGGACAGACCGAGGATGTTCAGTGTAGAAGAGAGGGACAGTTGAGTGTCACTGAAGAAGAGGGGATAGTTGTCTGGAAGGTTGTGTCGAGTTGACAGACGGAGGACTTGAGTTTTTGAGGCACTGAACAATACTAAGTTTGCTCTGCCCCAATCAGAAATTTTAGTGAGATAAGAAGTTAGGCGTTCTGTGGCTTCCCTGCATGAACTGTTTACTTCCTGAAGGGTTGAACGTCTGTGAAAAGACATGGAAAAGTGCAGGATGGTATCATCAGAGTAGGAGTGGATAGGGCAAGAAGTTTGGTTTAAAAGATCATTGATGAATAATAAGAAGAGGGTGGGTGACAGGACAGAACCCTGAGGAACACCACTGTTAATAGATTTAGGAGAAGAACAGTGGCCGTCTACCTCAGCAGTAATAGAACGGTCAGAAAGGAAATTTGAGATGAAGTTACAGAGAGAAGGATAGAAGCTGTAGGAGGGTAGTTTGGAAATCAAAGCTTTGTGTCAGACTCTATCACCAAAACCTCTAAAAGACGATGACCAAGACTCAGTAAGGAAAGCCAGAAAATCACCAGTAGAGCGGCCTTGACGGAAACCATACTGGCGATCAGATTTAGTTGTGAAGTGATAGATGTTTAAGAATCTTCCTGTTGAGAATAAATTCAAAAACTTTAGATAAGCAGGAAATTAAAGCAATAGGACGGTAGTTTGAAGGATTAGAAGCAGGCTGAATGTAGGCAAATTTCCAACAAGAAGGAAAGCGTAGTTGACTAAGTAGTCAACGAGTAGTTGACTAAATCAGTACACAGCCACCAGATGGCAGTATATATGCCCTTTACATATCACGGAACAAGGAGGGTTCATACTGTACTGGCTGGGGAGCAGAATACACTACAACCCCACTTCAATCTGATCTATTACTACGGATCCTACACGTGGCGACGAGGAAGGTTGTTGCGAGGACCAAGGAGTACGCATGGCAGCAGTGATTGGAGCCGTGGAGCAGTACATTGAAGGGGAGGACTTTGAAGCCTACACGGAGAGGTTTGGACAGCTCCTGGAGGCCAACAATATTACGGAGGACAAACTGAAGTGAGCTCTTTTCCTGACGGTTAGTGGACCAGTAGTGTATCAGTTGCTGAAAAACCTGTGCATCTGAGAAACCCGCAGATAAGTCACTGAAAGAACTGTTTAGCCTCGCTGCACAACACTATACACCAAAGGTTTCAGTGGTAGTAGAGAGGTTCACTCCGAGCATCAATGAGAAAACCAGACAATCAGCAGTTACATAGCAGAGCTGAAGAGGAAGGCCTCCACATGCAAATCTGAGGGTAATTTAAAGGAACATCTCCGAGACAGCTTCGTCTGTGGATTGCACATTGAAAGGATACAACGAAAGCTCCTACAGGAAGGCGACGAATTGACGTGGGACAAGGCATGCAAGCTGGCGTTGTCCATGGAGGCGGCGTCCAAGGAGGCCAAGCTGCTGGCTGGAGGGAATCGCGACGCGCAGGTCAACAAGGTGGAGCCGCCATGTACGACGCCACGAAACCGGAAGAGACAACTTGATGGCAAAGGGGCCAAGGGTCAAAACGCGAGGTTTTTTTTTCCCCAGTAGTGAGGCTCGGGACAACGGGTGGTGCGGGAGGTGCAGCAGTAAGTACCACAAAGTTAGTGACTGCCCGTTCAAGGAACAAGAGTTTTAAATGCAATCGGACGGGATATGCTAGACGCATGTGTAGAGCTCGAGGGAGAGTTAATAATTTGAATGACAACGAGCATATGAGTAGTCAAGAAGAGGAGGGGGAGTTGTTTGGTATTTAAAGCTTCCCAAACAGTCACAAACGAGTATCAAGGCACCGCCGCTGGTAATAAATGTACGTCATGGGGCGTGACTGGTTATCTGTGTTAAAGCTGAACTGGCAGGAAATGATTGGCAGGATTGGGGCAGCACGCACAGAGGAAGCCAGAGGCAAGGATAGAAAGCTGAACGACATGCTAGAGAAACAGAGTTTTTTTTTTCTCAGACTTTAGGACGTATGTCAAAGGAAGGAGCACGGCCAGTTAACAGGAAATCCCGTCCCGTCCCGCACGCCCTCTATCCCCTCGTGGATCAGGAAGTAGAAAGGTGGATCGAGGAAGAGATCGCCGAACCAGTGGAAATCAGCAACAGCAGTGGTTGGGCGACCCCCCTGGTGGTGGTACCCAAAGTAGACGGCAAGGTGAGGCTGGCGGCAGACTAAAGGGTTACAGTAAATCCCCACTTAGATATAGTCAAGTATCCCTTGCCCATCCCGGAGGAGCTATTTGTGAGGATAAAGGGAACCAGGTTTGCCAAGTTGGACTTAAAAGATGCTTACTTATAGATGGAACTAAGTGATGAGTCAAAGACCTAACAACAGTAACAACACATCGAGGTTTGGCTTACTGTGTGGACATTTTTCAGGCAGCAATTGACAGAATCTTGGAAGGGATACCCAGTTGTGTGGCATACCTGGACGATCTATTAGTTAACAGGTTCCAGTATAGAGAGGCTGATTGAAAATCTGGATAAAGTATTGCAGAAATTGAGAGAGAACGGAGTGAGGCTGAAAAGATCAAAATGTGGGTTTGATAAACAGGAAGTGCGGTATTTGGGTTGGATCCTCACCAGCACGGAGCTCAAACCGATACCAAAGAAAACGGAGGCGATACAACAAGTACCGCCCCCGACTGACGTCCCGACGCTCCGAAGCTTGCTGGGTGCGGTGGGATATTACTCGCGCCTCTTACCTCACCTCGCCATAACACTGACACCACTGTACGAGCTGCTCAAGATAGGGGCAAAATGGGTGTGGACGAGCGAGTGTGAGAAAGCCGTCAAACAGGTGAAACAGATGCTATCCAGTAACTTGGTGTTAATGAGGTATGACCCTAAGTTGCCAATTAAGCTCATAACAGATACCAGTGATGTGGGAGTCGGGGTGACGCTGATTCAAGTCGGTCCAGGGGACGTGGAGCGGCCCGTGGCGTATACGTCGAGGGTACTTACCCCGACAGAGAGGTCGCTTCCCCAACGTGGAGAAGGAAACGGTGGCAGTATCGTAAGGAGTAATGAGGTCCCACCAGTATTGTTATGGGAGAAGATTCATTCTCGTTACAGATAACAAAGCTCTTTTCAAGGATTCTGAATCCGGACAGGGAGATGGCGACACTCGGGGAGGCACGGATGCAGCGGTACGCCTTGCAGCTGGCAGCTTATAGCTACGATGTAGAGCTGCGGCGATCAGAAGACATGAGGCTCGCTGACACGCTGTCCAGGTTACCCATGTCGGGCATCATCGACAAGGGAGCACAACGAGTGGAAAGGGAGGCGAAGGAGAGCAACGTGTTGTTTCTGGACGAGGGGCCATCAGTGACGCCGAGGGAAGTAGCAACGGCAACGGAAGAAATATAAAGCGCATGAAATTCTGGTAATGGAAGGCTCAAGTATCTTTTGTGGGCCACCTCTTTATCATGTATAGCATGAGAACAGACTGTGTTAAAATAAAGTTTGGAAGGTATAGGTCAAGAAAAAGAGTGAGGGATGTACGCCTCCATACCAGACATTATCACCTCCGTTAAGCGTTCGGCACACAGGGATGGGTCTCTGTCACGGAAGCAGTAGTCATTCCAAGGAAAATCAGCAAAATACCTCCTCAGGTCCCCCCAACTTGCAGAGGCAAAACGCCAGAGGCATCTCCGCTTAAGGGGATCCTGAGGAGGGATTGGAGCGATAGGAGAAGATACAGATATGAAATTGTGATCAGAGGAGCCCAATGGAGAAGAGAGGGCAACAGCATAGGCAGAAGGATTAGAGATCAGGAAAAGGTCAAGAATGTTGGGCGTATCTGCAAGACGGTCAGGAACACGAGTAGGGTGTTGCACCAATTGCTCTAGGTCGTGTATGATAGCAAGGTTGAAGGCTAGTTCACCAGGATGGTCAGTGAAGGGAGAGGAAAGCCAAAGCTTGTGGTGAACATTGAAGTCCCCAAAAATGGAGATCTCCAGAAAAGGGAAGAGAGTCAGAATGTGCTCCACTTAGGAAGATCGGTAGTCAAAAAAATTCTTATAGTCGGAGTAGTTAGGTGAGAGGTATACAGCACAGATAAATTTAGTTTGAGAGTGACTCTATAGTCGTAGCCAGATGGTGGAAAACTCAGAAGATTCAAAAGCGTGGGCACAAGAGCAGGTCATTGCGCACATAAACGCAACATCCAACTTTGGATTGAAAATAAGGATAGAGAAAGTAGGAGGGAACAGAAAAGAAGCTACTGTCAGTTGCCACTGTTTCAGTGAGGAAAAGAAGATGAGGTTTATTATAGGAGAGGTGATGTTCTACAGATTGAAAATTAGATCGAAGACAGCGAATGTTGCAGAAATTAATGAAGAAAAAGTTGTGGGGGGTGTCTATACAATTAGGGTCGATACCAGAAGAGCAGTCCGACCTGGGGACATTTGTGGTCCCCTCCCCAGATGGGGACTCCAAGGCTGGTGTAGGAGTCGCCATGATTTTCAATTTTGAGTGAAGGGTGTGTGTTTAATTAAGTGCTTGTAGTTTTGTGTGAAGGAAGAGAGTTGTCTTTAGAGGGCAGGCTGTGACTGCCCCCTTGTATTGTGAGACACAAAGGAAAACGTTCAGTGAGGTCACAGCTGGGGTTAATGATAAGTTCACAGCACCCCCTGATCCAGTGCTTTAGATCTCACTGGGAGTAATTACGTTTCGGCAGGTGCCTACTGCCTCCTCCGTTAAATCCTACGCTAATCACAGAGCGATCAGTTTATTGTTAAATACCATTGAATGGGAACGTTTGTTTCAATAATGTACCGTTGATGAAATGAATGAGGAATTTGGGAAACTATCAACTGTATAACATCAGGTCATGTCCCACTAAAGCCTTCCTCTGCTTATGCTCCACCGTGAAATACTAAAACACCTGCTAATATTAACACACGTTCAGATGTATGACAACTCTACGAACGAAACAGGTCCATATATGGTCCCTTTTCTGAACCTACGGTGCAGTCATTGCAGAACTTTCATGAGTTAAACCACAAAGATAGGAATTATTGTATTAATTCCCAAATTCAGTATGAATCTTCCCTGATACCTAAAATTAAAACTTCCCCTATAATTTTCTTCTTATACATTCATCACAAAAAGAGTGGATGTCCTGGAAATGGTCCCATCCAACTAGAGGACGGAACTAAAATAAGCGATCCAACAAAAATGGCCAAGTGTTTTGCTAATGCATTTTGTTCTGTATACACTGTCAACGCTCCTCTCCCAACATCCTATCATATGTCAGACGCTAGCTTCACAACCATCAATATTACTGTAGATAATGTAATGGGTGTTTTACCAGATCTTGGCATTACTTCCAGTATGGGTCCAGATTAGACTTAGCCCTGTCTCCTAAAATCATCTCGTAATAATTTTGTATATCACTTATATCTGATATACCAGAAATCACTAAAGTATTGGCAGTTTACCTAAGAAGTGGAAAATATCTAACATTATCCCTATATTCAAGAAAGCCCCTAGGTGCTGGCCCTTGAGCCATGGTCCAATAAGCCTCTTCTCTTGTAAGATGCTTGAGAGGATATCTAAGTAATTCACTTTGTATCTGAATGATAATTTGCTTTTATCTGACCATCAGTTTGGATTTAGACCAGGGAAAAATGTCAAGGAACTATTAATTCTGAGAGTATGTGAATAAAGGTTTTGTTGTAGGTGTGATACTATTTGATCTTGCCAAAGTATTCGACACCGTATAGCATACGGTGACCACTGCTTTGACCCTTTTATGGGACTGGAATTTCAGTGGGCATTTTTTTTTTTATTAGATTTTTGTTGCCCTTGGCCAGTATCCTTCCTACATAAAAAAAAATAAATAAATAAAATAACACCATGATCTCAAAAGCTTCGATTCTGGGAAAATTCCATCATGACCACCAGTTCCTGTGTGAAAGAGTTATGTCAATTGTTGCTGAAAGAAGACAAAGCTCCACGAGAAATGTTACAAGTTGGGTTCCACAAGGATCTGGAGAGAGCCAGAGCTCCACGAGAAATGTTACTAGTGGGGTTCCACAAGGATCAGTTCTTGGTCCTACTTTATCCTTGATATATATCAACCATTTGACATCTCTGACTTGCCAATACAAAATTTTTGCAGATGACTTCAAAATATATCTTAAGGTAAATAGACACAGTACTGTAGTTCCTTGATGTTTTCCGATATTACAAACTGCCAACGAAATATCGATATCATCAGTAATGTTGCAGAGTTCTGAGGTCTTAGCATTCATCCTGACAAGTGTCTTACTTTAAGATTTGGAAGCAACTTGATTATACGTGCCCCTTTCGGCCACTATTATACTCAAAACCACCCAATCCCTTTCTTCTCTGGTAAAGACCTAGGGATTTTTACTCATGTAAAAGTACCCTCCCTTGACCATATTCGCTCCATCGTAACTAAAGCAAGCAGGATGGCTTCAAATCTCCTAAGATCTACTGTTTGTCGCACTCCTGATATGATGTCACTTCTCTACACAGCATACACAAGACCAGTGATGTAATTTTGTTTTGAGACCTGGAACTTGCGATATATAGATTATATAAAACTACCCGAGTCCGTGCAACGTAAATAGACCAAGCATATCCAGGCCTTGAAGGGTTTGCCTTATCATGACGGACTATCTGCTTTAAGTTTGTTTTCGGTGCGTAGGAGGTTGCTTTAAGCTCACCTAAAAGAACGTTGGGGGATTATGACGACGGGAGTGGGTGGGGGGCAAGAGGAGGAGGACATGCATGACCTTATAGTCGTTAAGAGGAGCAGGAGGAGGAGGAAGGAGGTTTGATAGGAAAAGTAAAGGTGGACCCATATTTTGAAAGGCTTTGTTGTCTTATGAGGTCTATTTATATTTATATAATAAATCAGGTTTTCATGAGCCTTTACTCACTGATGATAAAGAACCCTTATCAAACTATCGCTTTAGATAATGAAAAAGAATATAAAAACCCCAATAGCTTTCACTTGACCAGAGTCACTGCAAAAATCGAGACAAGACTTTGAGGAAAGCTTTGAGAATGCAGTCTGAGTTCTGAAATAAAACAGAAAACTCAGAAGGTTACACATTACAGCATGAGACCCAGGAGCTCCAATAAGACGAAGATTGGGAAAACGTACTGGAACATGGTTATAATCATCCTTGGATAGTGCTGACGCGGCTCCCACGGAATAAATCTTACAGACTTTAAAAAGGGAACAAAGAAATGACAAAACATAGAGAAAACAATATTCAGGAGAGAATAAGCAGTAAGGAGAGATAGAAAATAAGCGTGTTTTTTTTCCTATTCATTAATTCTTATAGTTCTTTTGTCATCTGTGGTTCGTTATCTGGAAAGCATTTGATTATGTGTCGGTACTATATTGTTTATGCAAAAGTGCAGTTAGGAATTTAATACGTCAATTTTACAGAAATATCACTATCATAAAAAAAAAACATCTCAACAAGTAACATTATTCTTTGTCCCACGAGTATATATATTTCTAGGCAGACTCACAACGCTTCAGCAATTGCTTATATGCTGGCGCGAGAAGACATATGTTTGAGATCAGAAGTTCCCAAAGGGTCGAGTTTCTTGGCTACATTGATGTTTTGAGCATCTCTTGTTATCTTTTACAGCCATTTTCAAGTGAACTGCTCGCTTCTCCTGCGACCTCGCGCCTATTGCGTCCACCTCTCTAATGCAGTATTCTCAATCATTCATCCCCTTTTCTGGTACACTTTGGAACTCCCTGTCTGCTTCTGTATTTTCATCTTTCTATAACTTTAGTTCTTTCAAGACTGAGGTTTCCAGACACTTATCTTCCAATTTTGAATGATCCTTTTGACCTTTCTTTTGGGACTAGCACCTCACTGGCCCTTTTTTTTTTTTTACCTTGTTCTTTTTATTGCCCTAAGCTAGTGCCCCTCTTATATAGAAAAACAGAAGGATCTAATCAATAATTATCATCAATTGGAAAGCTTATAAACTGGTAAAGTCACACTGATTAAGATAACATGTAAAGATTTTGGAAGCACCTCAATTACTATCGTCCATCTGAATGACCACTTCAAGTAAAAAGTTCTCCGCAATCTTCACATCAGCACCATTGTAGCAAAAACGAATTAAGCCCTCGGAGCAAATAGAACGGCCTTATGACAGTAGTACAGGAAATAATGGGTTTGAGCTTGATAACGTTGGATTAAAAGAGATAGGAAGAAACTGGATCTCAAATATAGAGTGGGTGACTTAATCGTTGTACATAATCGTAAGTCATCAGGGAGATTTAAAAGATTACATAAATTTATCGATGAGGATGATACGTGGAGCCAGGTAAGAGTGTTTCATACAGGGACTGCCACGTGTAGACCTGATGGCTTCTTACGGCTTCCCCTATTTCCTTATGTTCTTATGTCCTTATCATATATCGATTTATAATATAGGAGGATAATTTCGCTCATAGCATCAAGCATGTTTTTTTTTATAATACTGCTTATGTTCTGTGTCTAAGCAATGGTTCAGCTACCATGTGCAAGAATATTTCAGCCAATCAGTGCCTTCGAAGCTGTACTCTTCCCGGGGAGCTGCTGGCTCTCTCCTTGAAGTCGCGTCATTGCGTGGGAAAGGTGAAGTGTGTCATTTGATTAATTACATTGTTGGTGTTGCTATTATTATTATTATTATTATTATTATTATTATTATTATTATTACGTATCACTGAAAGATGAGAAGCTCTCTCTCTCTCTCTCTCTCTCTCTCTCTCTCTCTCTCTCTCTCTCTCTCTCTCTCTCTCTCTCACACACACACACATCCGGTGCCGAGTATCTTCTTAGAATGTCAGATAAAACGACGCCAGTTTTGTGTAAACCATACTGCACACCACTACCATCACCACCACTACCACCACTAGTACTATTAACACCGCTATTACTGCTGCTGCTGCTGCTGCTATATGGATACTTCTAAGGTATGAAAGAGTTGTTCATTTATATAGTGTAACTGAACTCATTTATATAGTGTAACTGAACTAAGTAATAACAAAGAGATACTGACAATGTTGAAGAAGTTATGTTGGAGTGATTGTGAACTGATGTTAAAGTAATACTGATGTTGAAGTGTTGGTAAGAATTAACTATCAAGCAGTGGTCGACTGGCAAACACTTTCCATATCCCATTCCAATACACAAGCTGGGAGGGTGTGTGGCGGACACGAAGATGTCAGCGGAAGCGGGGAAACGACGGGAAAATATGAACGAGCAGCTGTCCAAAGATGTGGTTGAGCGAAACACCAGAAACTAACCCGTCCGATCGGTGTAAAAGTGGTTTTAATTGTAAGTACCCTTTAGACAAGCACTCACCTTTAAGTGATCGCTTTTGAAAATTGTACGTACAGCTTGACATTTTTCCGGTATAATGAGACAATCTCTGTTTTTGTACGTACGGCTTGACATTTTTCCGGTATAATGAGACAATCTCTGTTTCTGTATCCTCGTGGTGTACTGCAGAGCTGC
Organism: Scylla paramamosain; assembly: GCF_035594125.1. Lineage (NCBI taxonomy): Eukaryota > Metazoa > Arthropoda > Malacostraca > Decapoda > Portunidae > Scylla > Scylla paramamosain. Next base: position 6,248,189 of record NC_087194.1, read on the forward strand.
GTATTCAGATAAGAACCTGACGGTTTGTAGCTGGGCCTGTACTTTACAAACCGTCATAACCAAGTCCGTCGGTCTTAGCGCAACAAAATGGCGCATTTCAGACATAACTGTCATAAACTAATATCGTCATCTATAAACTTCCATTATCGGTCATAAAATGCTATGACAGGGTTCACCCCGTCTTACCTCCGCTTATGATCGTCAGAAGTCTGTCAGTATCATGGCAGCATGGCCGTATGTACCATAACACGATCCCCAGCTGTTTTTTTTTTTTATTATAAATATAACAACAAATATTGATAACTATGAGTAAATAATGTCCTTCTTTGAGGCAATAAAGTATTATTGTAAATATTCCCCGGGAGCACTACGATCAGTTTTCCTAAACCTTACCTCCCGCGGTGTGTGTGTGTGTCGGCCGTAATCTTCTCCTATATCATGTTTCTTTTGATTAGATACAATGTCTAACTTCCCCAAAAGTCGTAGTATGAAATCAGAATAATTCATATCCAAAAAAGTAATGTCAATAACCTATTTCATTCCATAAATATTTAAGTTGACAGATTGTGAGCATGCGTTCTAGAGGTACACGTTGACTGAGATGACAGACGGCTTCTGACTGCCATAAAAAATAACAGTCATAAATTCTGTAGTTATGACAGGTAGCTATGGTCGACCATAAGCATTATGTAGATAGAATACGGGCCCCGAGCGTTACTTCCAGACAAGCCTCTTCACACATATTTCTGGTTTGTTTTGTATGGTTCGACTTTCGCAATGACTGTATACAAACTGTTTCCATCCATTCTGAATTATCAGACCGAACCACCTCTTGATTGCTGTAGAGGCAAACTGGCAGAGTTTGTCTAGTAAGGGAAGAGGCTGACTGGCTCTATTTAATGGTGTAGGGTCTTTACCTTTACCTCATCTGACAACACTGCTTCAGAAACGAGTGAAACACGCTCAACGAACTGCTCGATAGTGTAAACAAGATGCTTTTACACCGCACGAATCGAACTGAGCAAATTCATGGAGATTCATTTGACTAAGTCATTTTGAATCAGAACCGTTCTCACTGAGTCTGAGTCAACGCTCAACAGGCAGCTTTAAGGAGTATGGACTTACCGTAAACACTTCCGATGAAAAAAGCTCTGTTACTGTGGAAGAGATAGTCATGGAATATAGCATTAACACACCCAGTAGGAGTGTATCACAGCAGAAATATTTCTCTATAACTACTACTACTACTACTACTACTACTACTATTACTACTACTATTACTACTACCACCATCACTTCACCAACTGTTATGAGCTTATTCAGAGAGGCATCCAGACACAGTTGGAACATTCTATCATCGAAACAAATTCTACAACCGCACCACACAGCCCGGCGACGTGTTGGCTATGTCATGGCTACGCTAAGCACCCTAGTAGCTCATCATATATCCTAGAAACACGCTAAAGTAGTCACGCAGCATACGAGCCCTGTGCCTTTGTACTAAACTGATTAGGACATCCGTTAGCGTGGTGCTTACCTCTCTGCTGCCTCGTCGTGACTGTCAACTGACGAAAAACGGGTCGGAGCGCATCAGTGATTGAATCGCCTTGACTCGGTATGATATGAAATTATTCGAATCCCTTGATGTAAACGCAGTCTTACCAGTTGTCTCTACAAGTTTTGAGTGGTTTAATTGTATTTGCTGATTTATTTATTTATTTTCATTTATTTACTTATTTATCTATGTTTATATTTGCTTTATTTTATTTTCTTTATCTGAACAAGCAACGAAATACTTATGACTGTTGCCGCGACATCTTCGAAGTTAGTAAATCTAATATTTGATTCCACTTTTGTCTTGTCCTGGGCCCCAAACCATAATTTTCCAGTTATTTTCATTTAAACAAAATAGAAAAACGTTATTTTGATCCTAAAACTTTGTTTTTGTGGTTAGAACAATGAATTTACATTTTTGCCTTATTTCATTATAGTATGGGTTACTATTGGTTTTCATGTCAGGTAAAGACCTTTACAAAATCTCAATTGTTTATCTAATTGCTTTTAAAATGTTGCAAATAAGTTGAAACAATGAAAGAAATAATATAAAGTGTTCTAAAGATTAATTTTAATAAAATCATTCATGAACTGACCAGATCTTGCAAGAAATTTCTCATATTTAAAAGAATTGGCTTACATTTCAGAAATCTTCTCAAATCTTCCAGAATGTTCTACCGAACACTTTTAGAAGTTTCTAGAACATTTTAGAACATTCTGTTCAATGTAAATATTTCCATAATATTCTAGAACTTTCTAGAATACAATAGAAATATGTAGACGTATCAAGAATTTTCTAGAATATACAAGAATTTTCTAGAATGATTCAGAATATTCTAAAGTAGGTTAAAAATATTTTAGAGAGATTGAGAACATTCTGGAACACATTCTAGAAAGACTAAGAATATTCTAGAGTACTGCTTGACAACATAAAAATAGGGGTTTGCAGACCACCAATCAGTTCTGCTTCGGCTGCCTGATAAGACACATCACAAGAGGTGACATGGCATCAAGAGGCTGCAATCATTCTCCAGATGCATTCTGCTACACATGTGGTCAATTCATCAAGACAAGAGCAAAGAAGTTCTCTGTGACAGCATCTGGAAAAATGGTGAAATTTAGCTATTTTGGAGCAAAAAATCATCTAAAAGCCACCAAAGCAAAGTTTGACAGGAATAATAATTTTCTATTGTTTTGCAATTAAATGAGTTGGAAAACAACACTCGCTTTTCAAAGACAAAAATCGTGTTACGTAGTACAATTTAATCAATCAAGCAACGTATCCTTTCCAGCTGAAGAAACAGAATTACAAAATTACACACACACACACACACACACACACACACACACACAGGAGGAGGCAGTAGACACCTGCCGAAACGATAATTACTCCCAGTGAGGTCTAAAGCACTGTTCAGGGGGTGCTGTGAACTTATCATTAAACCCAGCTGTGACCTCACTGAACGTTTCCCTTTGCGCCTCACAACACAAGGGGGCACTCACAGCCTGCCCTTTAAAGACAACTCTCTTCCTCCACACAAAACTACAAGCACCTAATAACACAGACACTCTTCACTCAATAATTTTAAAATCATCATGGCGACTCCTACACCAGCCTTGGAGTCCCCATCTGAGGAGGGAACCATAAATGTCCCCAGGTCGGACTGCCTTTCTGTCGACGACCCTAAGTGTCTTGACACCCCCCCCCTTAACTTTTTCTTCATTAACTTCTACAACATTCGCGGTCTAAGGCCTAATTTTCAATCTGTAGAACACCACCTCTCTTCTAAACCTCATTTTCTTTTCCTCACTGAAACTCAGGTGTCTGAGGCAACTGACAGTAGCCCCTTTTATGTTCCCTCCTACTTTCTCTATCCTCATTTTCGATCCAAAGCTGGATGCTGCGTTTATGTGCGCAATGACTTAACCTGCTCTCGTGCCCACGCTCTTGAATCTTCCGAGTTTTCCACCATCTGGCTACCACTACAGAGTCACTCTCAAACTAAATTTATCTGTGATGTATACCTCTCACCTAACTCCCCTGACTATAAGAAATTCTTTGACTACTTAACTTCCAAAGTGGAACACATTCTGAATCTCTTCCCTTTTGCAGAGATCTCCATTCTTGGGGACTTCAATGTTCACCACCAGCTTTGGCTTTCCTCTCCCTTCACTGACCATCCTGGTGAACTAGCCTACAACTTTGCTATCCTCCACGATCTAGAGCAATTGGTGCAACACCCTACTCGTACTCCTGACCGTCTTGGAGATACGCCCAACATTCTTGAACTTTTCTTAACCTCTAATCCTGCTTATGCTGTCACCCTTTCTTTTCCGTTGGGCTCCTCTGATCAGAATTTCATATCTGTATCTTGTCCTATCACTCCAATCCCTCCTCAGGATCCTCCTAAGCGAAGGTGCCTCTGGCATTTTGCCTCTGCTAGTTGGGGGGACCTGAGTATGTATTTGGCTGATTTTTCTTGGAATGACTACTGCTTCCGTGTCAGAGACCCGTCTTTGTGTGCTGAGCGCATAACAGAGGTGATAGTGTCTGGCATGGAGGCGTACATTCCTCATTGTTTTTCTCGTCCTAAACCTTCTAAACCTTGGCTTAACATAGCTTGTTCTGGTGCTATACATGATAGAGAGGTGGCCCACAAAAGGTACTTAAGCCAGAATCTCATGCACTTTATATTTTTGCCCGGAACCATGCCAAGTCTGTTCTCCAACTAGCCAAAAACTCCTTCATTAACAGAAAGTGTCAAAACCTTTCAAGATCTAACTCCACTCGTGACTTCTGGCATCTAGCCAAAAATATCTCCAATCACTTTGCTTCTTCTTCTTTCCTTCCTCTATTTCAACCAAATGGCACCACTGCTATCACATCTATTTCTAAAGCTGAACTCTTCGCTCAAACCTTTGCTGAAAACTCTGCCTTGGACGATTCTGGGCTTCTTCCTCCCTCTCCTCCACCCTCTGACTACTTCATGCCACCTATTAAAATTCTTCGCTATGATGTTTTCCATGCCCTCGCTTGCCTAAACCCTCGGAAGACTCATGGACCTGATGGGGTCCCTCCTATCGTTCTCCGAAACTGTGCCTCCGTGCTTGCACCTTGCCTAGTCAGACTCTTTCAGCTCTATCTGTCAACATCTACCTTTCCTTCTTGCTGGAGGTTTGCCTTCATTCAACTTGTTCCTAAAAAGGGTGACCGTTCTAATCCCTCAAACTACCGTCCTATTGCTTTAATTTCCTGCCTATCTAAAGTTTTTGAATCTATCCTCAACAGGAAGATTCTTAAACATCTATCACTTCACAACCTTCTATCTGATCGCCAGTATGGGTTCCGTCAAGGCCGCTCTACTGGTGATCTTCTGGCTTTCCTTACTGAGTCTTGGTCATCCTCTTTTAGAGATTTTGGTGAAACTTTTGCTGTTGCCTTGGACATATCAAAAGCTTTTGATGGAGTCTGGCACAAAGCTTTGATTTCCAAACTACCCTTCTACGGTTTCTATCCTTCTCTCTGTAACTTCATCGCAAGTTTCCTTTCTGACCGTTGTATTGCTGCTGTGGTAGACGGTCACTGTTCTTCTAAATCTATTAACAGTGGTGTTCCTCAGGGTTCTGTCCTGTCATCCACTCTCTTCTTATTATTCATTAATGATCTTCTAAACCAAACTTCTTGTCCTATCCACTCCTACGCTGCACCACCCTGCACTTTTCCACGTCTTTTCATAGACGTCCAACCCTTCAGGAGGTAAACATTTCACGCAGGGAAGCCACAGAACGCTTGACTTCTAATCTTTCTAAAATTTCTGATTGGGGCAGAGCAAACTTGGTATTGTTCAATGCCTCAAAAACTCAATTCCTCCATCTATCAACTCGACACAACCTTCCAGATAACTATCCCCTCTTCTTTAATGACACTCAACTGTCCCTCTCTTCTACAATGAACATCCTCGGTCTGTCCTTTACTTATAATCTGAACTGGAAACTTAACATCTCATCTCTAGCTAAAACAGCTTCTATGAAGTTAGGTGTTCTGAGACGTCTCCGCCAGTTTTTCTCACCCCCTCCCCCCGGAAGCTAACTCTGTACAAGGGTCTTATCTGTCCATGTATGGAGTATGCTTCACATGTCTGGGGGGGGGTTCCACTCATACTGCTCTTCTAGACAGGGTGGAATCAAAAGCTTTTTGTCTCATCAACTCCTCTCCTCTAACTGGCTGCTTCAGCCTCTGTCTCACCAGCGCAATGTTGCATCTCTAGCTGTCTTCTACCGCTATTTTCATGGTAACAGCTCTTCTGATCTTGCTAACTGCATGGCTCCCCTCCTCCCGCGGCCTCGCTGCACAAGACTTTCTTCTTTCTCTCATCCCTATTCTGTCCACCTCTCTAACGGAAGAGCTGACCAGTATTCTCAATCATTCATCCCTTTCTCTGTTAAACTCTGTAACTCCCTGCCTGCTTCTGTATTTCCACATTCCTATGACTTGAATTCCTTCAAGAGGGAAGTTTCAAGACGCTTATTCATCAATTTTTGACCACTGCCTTGACCCTTTTATGGGACTGGCATTTCAGTGGGCATTTTTTTTTTTAATTGGATTTTTGTTGCCCTTGGCCAGTGTCCTTCCTACATAACACACACACACACACACACACACACACACACACACACACGTTCTATTCTAAATTGTGATCTTCACAGACTCCCCGACAAGCCATCACGAAACAATTTAAGTCTTTCAGTGCGATATACAACGATTCTTACATTGCATATAATTCTTTACAAGTGTATACAAGGAAGTAAAGAAATTTTAAAAAATGTTTATGAAAGTTTAGGCATTATAATGTTTAAAGGAAGATGGCCGTGAAACAAAAAGAAATGCGTCATAATAGTTTGTGATTAAAGAAAGCTGTGTCAAATGGCAATGAAAATGTTGAACCTTTACATTTTGCGAACACCTAAACCAGTATTCTCAAATATTTCTGCACCTGGGGGAAGTTACTAGGGTTTCCGAGCGTGTTTCATTGATTCTAGTGACTGGCTAACAAGAATTCTGTATCACCAATAAGAAAAGCACTCATAAGAACACTACTAATCATCTCTGAGACCTTTGAAAATAGTTCTGATGAGAGTGTCAAGAGTTAGAAATACGGAACTCTAAGATATTTATGTAGATTATTTCGGGGAACATTTCTTGTGTGTGTGTGTGTGTGTGTGTGTGTGTGTGTGTGTGTGTGTGTGTGTGTGTGTGTGTGTGTGTGTGTGTGTGTGTGTGTGTTTGTGTGTGTATAGGAAGCAACAACTGGACTGTTTCCGGTGTGGGATTTTACTGAAGGCCCACAATGACAAATGAAGTCTTTCGTCATTTTGAACTACATGGAAAGAAATTAAATGACTGTGGTTCTGATTAGTGTTTCTTTTTTTTTTTTTCTGGGGATTCTAATGCAGTTTTTTTTTTCTCTTCCTCTTCTTTTTTCTCCTTCTCCTCCTCCTCTTCCTCCTCCTCCTCCTCCTCCCACCTTTTTCCTCCTCCTTGCTGCACTGCTCTCCATGCCGCTGAAAGTAACGTTTTCTCTATTATCCCAAGCGTTCCTGTGATCTTGAATTGCTGCAGCGTCATGACTCATTATTACCATCACCATTACCATCGTCACTATCATTTACTTGCAGGGTGGCGTGGGTTCGAGTTACGGGTCGGGGGGACTTTTCTCAGCGTCCCGCCACAAACCCTTCCCGTCTCTCTTCCCGTCATACCCCACGGCCGTCACCTGTGATGTGCTGTACGTGGGCATCCTCACCGCCTTCCTCGTCATCTTGGTCTCCTTCTTCGTCATCTTCCCTACATTCAAAGGACGGGAGGAGGTAAGTGGAGGGAGAAGGCGAAGGTGGAGGGTATAAGGGAAGTATCACCACTTTTGGTAAGTACTTTAAACATTTGGACGTGTGGGATGATGATAAGCAAAAAGCGATGCCTTTAATGCTGCTGTTATGTTATGGACTCGCAGTGAAAAGCAATCTAGTTTTATTCATGACTTTACTTTGCATCACTAACTCTGACACAATAATTCAGGTATGTGAGGTGACTGGAGAACGGTAACTACCACTGACTGATGCTCTCACCCGCTAATTGGTCTACGCATTCTTGTTTTAAAAATTTAAGGAAAACTAACGCTGTATTTCAACCAAAATTCTTACTGAATTATCTATCTACCTATCTACATATTAGACTGGCAATCTCACGTGGGTTGGTTCAGACAAAGCACCACTCACTCACACACTCATCATTCACACTTAGCCCCACCGGGCCTTTGTGGAAAGGGATAGTCTTGTGGAACACGCTACTACATCCTACTACACTTAATTATAAGGTACTGAATGGCTCAAATAAAAACAATATCAATTAAATAAAGGTGTTAGAAAGATTAAAGTAAATTTGCTGCACGCTTTAAAACTACGGGAGTACGTAAACTAGTAAGCGAATGAGAAGACCAGACAATGGCGGGGTTACCAGCATCACTTTTCCTTACGTGGCAAGATTTCCATGGCAAGAGTTGATAAAAGACTATTAATAAATCAAATAGATGGCAAATAGATGAAATAAACGTGAATAAAGTGTTGGTAAGAGGTAAATGAGACGTGTGAGGAGTGAATGAAGAGTGCATGAAAAGTGATTAAGTGGATGAGGAATGAATGAGGAGTGGGTGAGGTGTGGATAAGGAGTGGATGATAACTGGATGAAGTATGAGCGAAGTGGATGACAGAATAAAAAGTAGCAATAATATTTGGTAAAGAAAACTAAAAAAAAAAAAAAGTTCCATAGATGGAGATGGTGAATAGTAATAGTAGTAGTAGTAGTAGTAGTAGTAGTAGTAGTAGTAGTAGTAGTAGTAGTAGTAGTAGTAGTAATAGTAGTAGTAGTAGTAGTAGTAGTAGTAGTAGTTGTTGTTGTTGTTGTTGTTGTAGCAGTAATAACGATAATAATAATAATTATAATAATATCAATATAATAATAATGACGCTAATAATAATAATAATAATAATAATAATAATAATGATAATAATAATAATAATAATAATAACTAGGCAATACGTGCTTTAAGCTGAGAAACAACTTAAAGGACCTTCCCCCGCAGCTGGGGATTTCTAATTTTTAGACGCGTCGCAGACTTGTCCCCTGTATCAATAAAGACTCCTAGGAGTACTCCTAGGAGCACTCCTAGAAGTGCTTTTACCCTCGACTTTGCTCAGAAGTTGCTCCTAAAAGCAACTTTTACTTTCAAAGTAAAAGTTACTCCTGGGAGTAGAAATGCCACTAAAGTACTGGATTTTCTAAATATAGCAATATCATTTTGAATAAAATATAACAAGATTTCGCTCTTTTGGTAGTAGTTTAGGTTTATGAATTAATCTTGAATATTTCTAAGTAATCCTAGACTATTTCTCAGCATATTATGAGCGATATGTAATTTCCGGACATGTCTAATGTAAAAAAAAGCGCCGCTCTTCCTGACGGGCCAACATGGGGCTTGTCTTCTCAAGATGGATGCAAACGTGAAAGAAGTTAGTGCAGCTATGAAACGTTACTCACAGAGGAAAGAAAAAAAATATGACAAAGGATAAAATGATCCGGGAATGACCTCCAAGCAAAAGAAGAACCTCGGTTACCGAACGCCTCCCTTTTCGAGCAAACTGGTTTTCGAGCAAAATTTTGAATTTTATTGCTTCGGTTGCCGTACCAAAATAATATGGTTCCAGAACAAAATTACTTTAATTCATATATTAAAAGCAAAAGCTGTCGTTTATTATTAACTTAGAGTTTCTATAAATATTTAATTTGTTTTTATATATTTGGAGGAGAGACACAGTGTAAGACAGTAATTCAACCTTTGGAATAAGGTAAATATGATCCCGCTGAAAAGCGGGATCATATTTATGGCAAATAATTCGCGCATTTTGCGCATCTGAGCTCGATCTGTAGTGATGAGGCGACAGTTGCTCGAGATGTGTTGTAGATGTAAGGTAACAACTTTTTGAACCCCCTCTCTCCGCTCAGGGAATAATAATAATAATAATAATAACAATAATAATAACAATAATAATAATAATAATAATAATAATAATAATAATAATAATAATAATAATAATAATAATGATAATAATAATAATAATAATAATAATAACAAAGATGTCTATCTCCTCAGAAAATAAAAATCTTCTTGAGAGTGGCTTCCTGCATGATACTTGGACTCGTCATTATGGGTAAGTGAGGTCATTGTGGTGAGAGTCAGGTACTGGTGGGAAACTCATATTATTTCAGATTATTGTGGGGAGAGTAAGGTCATTGTTGGGGGAGTCAGGTCATGGTGGGAAAGACATTTCATGGTGGGAGAGTCAGGTCATTGTGAGGAGAATCAGGTCATGGTGGGAGAGTCAGGTCATTGTGGGGAGATTCAGGTCATGGTGGTAGAGTCAGGTCATTGTATGTGAGTCAACAGATACCATTTAAATAATATCTTAATTTGTATATTTGGCTATGATTCTCTCTCTCTCTCTCTCTCTCTCTCTCTCTCTCTCTCTCTCTCTCTCTCTCTCTCTCTCTCTCTCTCTCTCTGGCATATCTATAGTAAATTTTAGCCTTTCCGTGGCTTTGATAGCTACTCCTATTATCCCCCATATGATCACGATACTGCAGTACCATCCATTTTCTATAAATAAATCATCAATCCTGCTCCTATTAGTTTCAGTCAGGTAATAATACAGCGATCTCTTCCTTCGAGGCAGTATGTAACTACGGCCAGCAGTGGGAGGTTGGAGTGATCACGACCTCCGCGCCTTACAGAGCAGGCAGCGGGCAAGAGATTCGAGCTCAACTGGGACTGTATCTTGGTCTGCGATCAGTCAACATTACTCTTAAAAGTAACCTCACCTAGCTTAACCTAACCTAGTATAACCTAACGTATCTTCATCTAATCAAGCATTACGTGACCTAGCCCGATATAGCCTAACCTAACCTATCATAATCTAAGCTAACCCAGCATAACATAACCTAACCTAGTATAACCTTAGCTAATCATGCACAACGTAACTTAACCTACCATAACATAAGCTGATCTAACCTAATCTAACCTAACCTAGCATAACATAACCTAACCTAGTATAACCTGAGCTAATCATGCACAACGTAACTTAACCTACCATAAGCTGATCTAACCTAATCTAATTTAACCTAGCATAACATAACCTAACGTAACATACACTATTCTGACCTAACATGACATAACGTGACCTAGCCTTACACAACATAACGTAATCTAGCCTGGCCTAACAAGATGATAAAGCATGGCGCAAGAAGCCAGTAAGCCCACACATGGCAGTCCCTGTATAAAACATGCATACAAGATCAGTCTATCATCCACTACCATAAACAAGTCTAACATTATCATGAAGCTTCCAATTGCCAATGTTCTAAACCTGATTAAGTTATCAGGTTCAGAACATAGGCAATGGGAAGTCATTTACTTATTTTAGCTCTATGAAAACAAGTTTCTTTGTCTCCTTTTCAGATGTATATATTAAGCTTGAATCTGTTAATTCTTATTTTCTTCTTCTATTGTGTAGTATTATATCTATTTCTATTGGTCCATATTACCACACAACCCATTCCCTAAAGAGCCTTGTCGCGTAGAAAATTATTATTCATTAATTGACTCGTAGTGGTAAGGGTTCCTTGCAGACTGTGAAAGGAAGAAAGTTTGCGAGGTAACTTTTAAGCTGAAGTGAGATGACCAAAGCTCTCCTCTCTCTCAGCGATAGATGACCCACGCGGAGACCTGGCTGGAGAAAAGATTGACTACAATGAAAGATTTACTTGGACGTGGGCTCAAGGCAATGCGGGCTTCGGTCCTAACGGTGAGAGAGAGAGAGAGAGAGAGAGAGAGAGAGAGAGAGAGAGAGAGAGAGAGAGAGAGAGAGAGAGAGAGAGAGAGAGAGGAAATATCAATCTAACTCCTCAGCATGTTGAGAAAAAAAAAAAAAAAAAAAGAAAAAGAAAAAGAAAACAAGTCACGTAATCACTCAAAGCTCAACACCCGTTTTCTTTTCCTTTGCTCCTATCCAGCGGGGACTTTCCAAAGGGAGTTTCGACGAGCACAAGAGACGGGCCTTCCTTTGCCGATCCTCTGGGCTGCTGAGTACTTCACGATAGACGGGGAAGGCGTTCGTTTCGGGAGACATTATCGTTACTCTGGATGGTTTGCTCACATCTGCGTTTGGTGAGTAGTGCGGTGAGAATGACGGTGTGGATGTGCTGCTTGTGGTACTGGTGGTGAGGCAGGAAATGGTGGTGGTGATAGAAATGATGATAGCAGTGGTGACAGTGATACTGTACGAGTACAGCTGTACTTTGCTGTGGTAAAGAAATTAATTATACTTTCTTTCACCAAACATGTCGCTGTAATGTAGGCAACAATTGACCAATGCCTCTCACTCGCTGATATATATATATATATATATATATATATATATATATATATATATATATATATATATATATATATATATATATATATATATATATATATATATATATATATATATATATATATATATATATATATATATATATATATATATATATATTACGTGGGACGGACGCCGGCCAAGGGCAACAAAATTAGATGAAGAAAAAGAAAGGCTACTGAGGTGCTGGTCCCCAAACAGAATCAGAAACTATTGTCAAAAATTGGAGGATAAGTGTCTTGAAATTTCTCTTTTGAAAGAATTCAGGTCATAGAAAGGAGGAAATGCAATTTTCTTCCTTCCAATAGAGAATACTGGTAAAGTCTTGCATTAGAGAGGTGAACAGAATGGGGGTGAAAGAAATTAGAAAGTCTTGTGCAACGAGGCCGCTAGAGCAGGGGAGGCATGCAGTTAGCAAGATCAGAAGAGCAGTTAGCGTGAAAGTAGCTGTAGAAGACAGCAAGAGATGCATCACTGCGGCGATGAGAGAAAGCCTGAAGACAGTCAGTTAGAGGAGAGAGTTGATAAGACGAAATGCTTTTGACTCCACTATTTAAAAGAGCGGTTTACTTTGTTCTTATTAAAGCTATTATTTAATTGTAAGATACCATTTTTTTTTTTTTCGTCTAGATAATCCAGTATCATATAATTAAGTATTTCAGGTTTGCAGCATGTTTTAAAACAAGACAGGAATATGTAGATCGATCAGTCCATGGTGGTCCGTGTTGCGTGAATTACTGTGACTAAACAGGAGAAACAACGACGAATAAACATATAGGCAAGCAGAGACACCAATGAATACATGAACCAAGTAATGAATAGATAATTAAAGAAAATAAAAGAAACAAGAAGATAAAGAACGAAAAGAAAAAAATTAGTTAAACATTGACATCATAAGATAAGTAGAATAAAAAAATAATAAAAACAAGACGGAAGCTTAAAAAAAAAATGTCCCATCAAATGAATATATAAAAATGAAAGAATGAATTAATAGACAAGATAAATATGGTTTCCCTTCGACCTTTGCAGATAGAAAAAGAAGAAAGAGTACAGTTAAATTTCGAAGGAGTGGTGAATACGAATGATTCAAACTTTAGTGTGTGTCTTTTGCTCAAGAGTCGCCTCGGGTTACTGAGATGAGGGAGCAAACGTCATACTGTCAGTACACAAGCCAAAGGATTGAGTCCATATTTTGAAACTCCTGTAACTCTTAAAAGGACATGATCAGTTATGCCATGTTATGGTGTTACGTTGTGTTAGGCAATTTGATTTATTCTCCAACCCTTTTTGTTCTCTCCCAATCCCTCAGTCCACTTGCAATGAATCATCCATCCTTAAGCGGCTGTCCATAGAAACAATGAAAACTGATTAGAGGGAGACACAAGTAATTAGCCACGAGAAGTTCTTAATGGTCACTTGCAAAGGCCACGGAGATGATCAGCCTGATTCTTATGGACTTTTTTTTTTTTCATATATGAAGCACACCACACTAGAGACATGCATACCACACCACAGATTCACACATTACACCACAGACGTCTATATCACGCCACAAACTCACATACAACAGCACAGACTCACATATCACAACACAGGCTCACACACCACACCAGTTTTGCTTGCCACACCACATAAATGTTATTTATTTATTTATTTTTATTTATTCATTTATTTTTATTTATTTATTTATTTTATTTTATTTTATTTTGTGTGTGTATGTATAAGAAGGGCGTTGGCCAAGGGCAACAAGAATTACGAAAAAAGGCCCACTGAGAGTGCCAGTCCCTAAAGAGAGGTCAAAAAGGATCACCCAAGATTGAAGGATGAGTGTCTTGAAATCATATCTCTCCCCAGGACTGCCTTTCCATTGTGGATTGTGACGATGGTTCTCTTCAAGATGGTGATCAGAATTGCTGCCCAGACCCTCGCTTTAACTGGCATTATGCTCCTCTCCTCTGCGCTCATTTGGGCAACTAACAGGAATTACACCGAGCTACAGATACCTTTCGAGGATGGGATTTTAACCACAAGATTCGGAGTCCACTGGTACCTCGCACTCGTCACAGGTAAGTTTTGTAGTCATGTTTCTCAAATTATTGATGTGTAAAGAAAATCCAGCGAGGACGTAGAATATACGTGGGCCTCTTTTCTGAAACGCTTTTGTTCTCTCGACCATGACGACTGTTTTCAAAGGTCACAGAGATGGTTAGCCGGATTCTGTTAATACGAGTAATATACATATATCGTT
>NC_087194.1:6267514-6322514 GCF_035594125.1 Scylla paramamosain
AAAAAGCATTCCCAAGTTTTTTCTCCTTTTATGTGAGCTTCTGTAGAAATTCTGAGCACTGAGCACTTACTCGTGGTCCAGTGAAGATACCAACTTTCACCTTTGCCTCTAGAAGCTTAGGAAAGAAGTCTTGAAGATATATAAAGGCAGCAGACTCCTTATCAAGAGCTGTAACAAGCTATTTCATGAGACCCAGTTTGACATGTAGTGAAGGAAACAAAACCTTTTGAGGATTCACCAATGGCTCATGTTTGGTATTGTGTGTTTCCACTGTAGTGTCAGTCCTTGGCGGCCAGTGCTTTCTCTGATAATGTGTTGCTCTGTCTCTACTATCATAAAGACAAAGAAAACAGTGATTTTTGGTAAAACCTCCTTGCAGTCCCATCAAGAAAGCCGCCATCTTGAAGTCTCTAATAACATCTCAGCCATACTTGTTGTAGTTCAAAGTTCCCAGTAGAAGCTTTACACTGCTGTAGTCCTTAAGATGCAAAGAATGAGCAAGAGGCAGAGATGGATATTTATTTCCATTGTGCAGAAGTACAGCTTTCAGGCTTTTGGAGAAGCTGTCAATGAAGAGTCTCCATTCATCTGCATTGCAAGCAATACATTGCAGCAGCACAGCCTGTCCTCCTTTGCAAAGAAGATGGAAAAATGCTTGTGACGTTTTCTTTGGTTGGTCACTTGCACACTGTCATCAAGTAAATCCCATTCCTTCAGCCTTGAAATCAAAAGTTCACCATTTGACTTTGCCGAACCAAGATGAGATCATTGAGGTCTCTTTGGTTTGGGTAGTAAGGATTCCTCCCAACTACAACTGTGTCTGTGATGTCAGTCTTCCTTTCTGTTTAGCTCATCTTCTGACTTGCTGCTTTCTTCTGATAGTCGACTTCTTTATGGAGGAGCTGGTGTAGGAAGATCAGCACTGTGTGGCACTGGTGCAATGGAAGATGGAATGTGTGGATAGAAAACAGCAGGTGCATTTTTCCCAGATCTGCGCTTGGAAGGATCCACCATGCAGAAAAAGCAGTCAGTTGAGTGGTCAGTAGCTTCACGCCATATTCTAGGAACAGCAAATTTCATGGCTCTGTTTTCTCCTCTATACCATCCTGTAAAAGAACAACAGTATGAGTTTCTGTTAAACTTATTTTATTTTTATTCTTAATTCTTAATTGGATTTTACTCTTGAAAAACTAACAGCTATTTTACCTTCTAGTGTTCTGTTACAATGCTCACAAGCAAAATGAGGTGCCCAGGTCTTGTCTTGGTTCCAAACTGGCACAGCAAAATATGCTTTGTAAGCTTCTCATATTTTTCGAGATGCTGTCACTGAGAACTTCTTTGCTTTTGTCTTGATGAATTGACCACATATGTAGCAGAATGCAGAATGCAGAATGGAGAATAAATGCCATGTCACCTCTTGTGATGTCTTCTTAGGCAGCCAAAACAGAACTGATTGGTGGTCTGCAAACCCCTACTTTTATGTTGTCAAGAATATTCTTAGTCTTTCTAGAATGTGTCCCTCAATCTTTCTAAAATATTTTTTAACCTACTTTAGAATATTCTGAATCATTCTAGAAAATTCTTGATACGTCTACATATTTCTACTGTATTCTAGAAAGTTCTAGAATATTCTGGAAATGTTTACATTGAATAGAATGTTCTAAAATGTTTTAGAGACTTCTAAAACTGGTAGAACATTCTGGAAGATTTGAGAAGATTTCTGAAATGTAAGCAAATTCTTTTAAATATGAAAAATTTCTTGCTAGATTTTGTCAGTTCAAGAATGATCTTATTAAAATTAAGGCTCTTTAGTTTGTTGCAACATAGGCTGTTTTAGTTTGTTGCAACATTTCCAAAGCAATTAAATAAGTAATTGAGATTTTGTAAAGGTCTTTACCTGACATGAAAACCAATAGTAACTCATACTATAATGAAATAAGGCAAAAATGTAAATTCATTGTTCTAACCATAAAAGCAAAGTTTTAGGATCAAAACCTTTTCTATTTTGTTTAGATGGAAATAACTGGAAAATTATGGTTTGGGACCAAGGACAAGACAAAGTGAAATTTTGTTACATAGTGTAAGGGTTGCTTGTACGAGTAAATTTATGTGAAAGAAGTGGATCAGAATTCAGAATCCGAGATGAAGAAATGAACAATGAGTTGTCTCTAAATGGGGTGAAGAGACCAATGGTAGAGATCGTAATTCTGGCCAATGGCCAGGGAGGTTCGTCAGGGAGTGAGAACATTCCTGAAAGAATTTAGAAGAGCGAGTAATTCTTGTTGAGATTCTGGAAAATCAAGAACAGATATGTGATCTTTCATGATCGGTAGTAAAAGAAGACATGTTATGGCTGTCAGATGCAGATATTTTATTGATAGAGGAAGAAGGTAAATCATCCAATGGTTACAACTTTCTCAGAATAAGGCACGGCTTCTCTGAGTAGCACACCAGCTTTGAGCTTGGCAAGCGTAGATGTGGCATTTTTCAGCCCGATTTTGCAGAATCCATTGTCATCGATTGTGGTAAGAACATTCTAACTCAACATCCTTACATTGTTATGCATAGCAGAGGATATCAGTGCCTGATATAGCAGACTTAACCTTAGCGTTTGAGAATGAGGCTGTGAGACAGGAAAATTAGATAATGTAACATAAGAATCCCGTGTAGATACTGTCTGATCGCTAGGGGAAGGAAGAGCTGCGACTGACGTTACCACACCTGCAAGAGAGGAAATATCATAGGGATGAACAGTAGGAATATAAGTATCCCCTTGAGTGATTTTATTGATAGCAGGGAATAAGCTGATGTCATACTTACACATGTTGAAGCCTATGAGAAGATCAGCATTAAAAGATATATTTGATACAATGTAGAAATAATCACATATGTCTGGTTCCTGGGGTAATAAAGACAGTAATAAGAGTACTTTCCTGTGAGGTAAGATAATTTTCCCAGCTATACCATTGAGATTAATATCAGGAGGTAATACAGTGATGTGCTTCTGAGAAGAGGAAGAGTCTCCTAAATACATACATCTTGATAAGGTTAACAGCAGCACCCGTGTTGAAGAAAACTTTGTATGATGCAGAGTGACATGTAACATGTGACAATGCCAATGAATAATCCAGCATATCTTATGTCATCCTGCTGAGTTAGGATGATAGATGAAGCATACCTTGTGTTCTGTTCGTCTTTTAGATACATGAGAAGGTGATGATTTGAGTACTGGTGATGATGTTATGATGGATTGGCCAGAGAAGGACTCAAAAAGTTTCCCGACGATGTTTGTTGAGCAACCTGAGAGTGAGCATAACAATGCCTGCAGTCTTGCAAGAAATGATCTAACTTTTTGTGGAAGGAACAGAATGCATCAGGGTTGAATGAGTGTCTTCCTGAGCTATCAAGAACGACCTTACACTGCGTGATAACATGACTAGGCAGATTGCAATGGGTGCAGGTGACATTTCTTGATCTCGATTTCGATCGAGTGTACTGATTTCTAGGCGAAGGGGATGCACATCTAGCGACTCCACGAGAAGATGAAATAAAACAAGAAGGTGGGTGATGAGATGAAATGAAAGTCAGGTGAGGGAGTACCAAGTACTTGAACAAGCTCAGAGCTGGGAAGAGGACGCTGATCAGGTATTACTTTGCAGACATCATATATGTAATCGGTTTTGCTCAATTCGATGTCACTTGCGACCTGGATATTGGGAGCATCAAGGAAGGTGGTGAACAAGAGATAAGCTATGAATCTTTTTAAACTCATCCTTTGACAGTGAGACACCACTAAACCAATTTGAATCTTGGAGTTGAGAGATCAATTTCGAGCTCAGAGAGGAAGCATTGTTTTCTGCTTTGTAAGGATTAGTGTGTGAACGGACGTGCTGTGTAGTGGATTTTGAGAGTTTGAGAGAATGACTCTGGTAATGATTTCTGAAGTGAGTGGTGAAGTCATCAGAGGTAGTGGGAGAAGCAAATTTATCTGATTTTACCAACAGGCCAGCGAGACTCGAGGGCTCGTGACAGATACGTGATTTAAAAATGGATATTCTCTATTTATCAGATGTCGCTGAACTTTTGTTTGACCCTCTCTCTCTCTCTCTCTGAAGACCGACTCTCTCTGATCTGAACTCTCTCTCATCTGACTGGGAGTCTCTTTGTTCTTAACCGTCTCCCTGTCTGAACTGAACTGAGTTCTGATGGACTGAACTCTAGCTACCCGTACAGGCTCTATTTATGTGAAAGAAGTGGATCAGAATTCAGAATTTGAGATGAAGAAATAACCAATGAGTTGTCTCTAAATGGGGTGACGGGACCAATGGCCAAGGAGGACGACAGGAAGGCACTGCAGGTGTTTTCCCTAAGGAGTGGCAGCAATGTAGGGAAGGAGTGGTATTCCTTTGAGAGGACGATAGGAAAGAAAAGATTAAAAATAGACTGGCCACGTGAGGACAGTGCACGTGGAATGAAATATATGAATGATGAATATATATAATAATAATAATAATTGTTATGACTGATATATAATAATAATAAGAGCTGTTACGCCACCTCGAGGTCCTGCTTAATGAACCTCGCCAAATAATTACATTAAATATGTTATAAACAGTATCCTCCCAGAGTTGTGAAGGATAATCATACCATGCTGGAGCTTATACTTACGTCCTTCCGCTCCTAATTTGTATTACTGAGCAGGCACCAGGGACACTTTCCCATCCTGACGTATTTCCCACGCTCCTGTTTGCCTTGAAGGAACATGTTCCACCAACGTTCCTCTAGACTGGAGCGTCTGTTGCGGTTTCTAAATGGTCCTTCGTTTCAGGTCCAGTGCTTTGTTGCTTCCTAATCTGTTAGTTGCTGCCCATACATGCTCCCTTATTGTACACAAGCAGAATTACTTGGCATTGCCCTGCTAAAATATTCGTTTTCAGCAAAGCAATCTTGTAATATGTACATACCTTTAAGGAACCAAAAATCTACCTCCACTTCACAATTATATCTGAGCTGTGCGTGTCCTCCATAACCTGCCGTAAACATATCTAACATGTTAGACTTATTCAATGGCGCAATAATTTCTGAATTTCTTTGATAGAATGTTATTTCGGTTGGTTTACGTAATATTAACCAAAATCAGTGAATGGATATTATTCCGGTGGTGACAGGGGTGATGGTTGTGGTGGTGGTCTTGCAATGAAGCAGAGTTGAGGTGGGAATGTTGATGTAAAGGTGATGTTTCCTGTGATGAGTGTAGAAAAGGAGAGTGGAGAGGAGATGGGTGGATGCTAGGGTAGGAGAGGGAGTGACAGGTAGATAGGCATAGATAGAGAAGAGACTGACCAGAAAACGAGAAAGACTTATCTCTGTCTATATATTAATCTATTTCTATCTTTTATCTAAGTTCCTTTTTCTTAAGTCCAAATTTTTTCTTATCAACTGTAATCTTTCCTTTTCAAACTCTTCGTTTCACCTTTCTATAAAATCCAGATTCCTTCGTTCCCGGCTCCTTCCTAACTCAAAACTCCTTTCTAACTCAAAGCTCCTTCCTAACTCAACTCATTCCAAACTCAAAGCTCCTTCCTAACTCAACTCATTCCAAACTCAAAGCTCCTTCCTAACTCAAAGCTCCTTTCTAACTCAAAGCTCCTTCCTAACTCTAAGCTTATTCCGAAATCCAAAATCATTCTTAGAAATTCGTTTATATTTCAACAGTTGGCTGATTGATTACAAATAATGATTAAAGAAGGACTCCCATGCAAAAATTTCATCTCGATAGGTACAGCTGTTCGGATATGAATCGCGAAGAGACACACTGCCAACCAGCCACAGACAGAGAGTTACTTTTATACATGTACAGTCCCCTCCACTTCCATTTTCATCTCTCAGCGTTGTCTGTGTGTGAATCGCTTGCTGTGAACTGCTCCTCCTGATTCCTCCTGATGACACATCCCAGTTAACACGAGTAATACGGAGAGATGGAGGAAATGACGGAATCTGTTTCGGATAAGAGTCGAAAGAGGCAGTTTATAGCAAGCGATTTACACTCTGGTGGAGTTAAGTGATGAACGTGGAAGTGGAGAGAACTGTAAATCGGCTCGTATTTAGAAAAGCGCTGGTCTTGCACCACGACTATTTTCCAAGACCACAGAGATTATTAGCCGTGTTCTCAATATTGTTATTCCGGTTAATAATGTAGAAATCTTATTAATCTGTCACTAAAACCGTAAAAATACCCTCAAAAACTAGTGTCACTTCAACTAGAGGATTTTGAAAACAGTGGAAGTGCGGCCAGATGTGTTTCAGAATTATGGTCCATTGCGCGAATAGGGCTCGCTTTGTTGCTGAACAGCAATGTGCACCATCCGAGCCGCTCCGAATAAAATGCCCTTTTCACTGGAAGAGCTACTACTGCTGCTATTACCACCACCACCAACACCAATCACCACAACCACTATTACTACTACTACTACTATTACTACTACTACTACTAGTAGTAGTAGTAGTAGTAGTAGTAGTAGTAGTAGTAGTAGTACTGATATTATTGTAATACTAGAAATAACAACAACAACAACATCATCATCATCTTTCCCTTTTCTTCAGGTATCCGAAGATGACGGCGACGACGGAGGAGAGGGAGACTCCAGTGGAATTCTTACCCAACCGATTGCAAAGTCTACAAGCTTTTTGACCCTTGAGCGCGGGTACTCACTCCAGGACCAGCCGGAAGACCTACCATCCCACAGTCACTCCCAAACCTTTGAGAATCAGGCCTTTCAGGACACTGACGAGGAACCAGGACCCTCCAGCAAGCTACTAGGCGAGGTTTAATCAGGTGGTTAAGTTCTGAATGGTGACTTGTCATTAGAACATCAGAACTTAAAAGATGATGCAAGAAGCCAATAGGCCTAAACGTGGCAGTCCTTCTATGAAACCTATACACCTTCCTCCACCTACCATTCCAGCTCTCTCTCTCTCTCTCTCTCTCTCTCTCTCTCTCTCTCTCTCTCTCTCTCTCTCTCTCTCTCTCTCTCTCTCTCTCTCCAATATCATTGTTCCGTTCGTTTTTGTTTTTTTTCTTTATACAAAGAGGCGTGATTTATTTCATCCCTGCCAAGTTACTGTAAAGCAGTTGTTTTTAACCCGTGGGTCGCGATTCAAAATTCGTTCGCCAATCCATTTCATTGGGTCGTTAAGGATATGTGGACAATTTTTTTTCCCCAATATACCTATGTATATTGGGGAAAATATTACTTATTATCAAAATATTACTCCTGTGCATAGAATACCTAAGTCATTAACATCTAAGGCTAAAAAAAAATCATAGACATAGAAAATTTAATTGAGGTGAAAAAAACAGCCTACATCTACTCTAGCCTTTTAAATCTAAATTTAATTTTAAATAAGAGTGTTAATGAAGATATATGGGTCGCCAGTGTCAATCTGGACAAGATTTTCGGTGCAGCCAAAGAAAGGTTAAGAACCACTGCTGTAAAAGTCACTGAAACCTAACATATGACCGACTAAGTGATTGACTGACTGGTTGACTAACTTACTGATTGCCTCAAGGACTTTTTGACTAACTGATTAACTGACTGGCTAAATGATTTTATCTTATTTATTTATTTTTTTTTTTTGTAAGAGGGCTCTGGGCCAAGGGCTACAAAAAAGAGAGAGAAAAAAAAAAGAAAAGCTCACTAAAGTGCCTAGTGCATTAGTCTCTAAAGAACAGAGCCAAAAATCCAAAATTGACGAAGTTTCTTGAGATCTCCTACTTAAAAATTTTGAGTTCAAGTTACAAGTAAGGGGAAATACGGAAACAGACATTGAGTTGCAGTTTATAAGTGAAAGAGATGAAAAGTTGAGAATATTGGTTACGTCTTATATTAAGGAGATGGACAGAATAGGCACGAAAGTAGAATAGATTTATTGAACAATTATATGAATGATTTATAGATTGATTGACTGACTAACAAATAACTGATTAATTTACTGAGATGATTGATAACTATGCGTCACAGCAGAGGTCATAACGGTGCCACGGAGAAGGGAGAAGAGTTGTGGAAAGAGAAGTGTGCCTTGACTTTAACGTATTTCGAGTGTGATGCTCCATAACAAGAATTCAAGACGTGATTCTAGTGTTTGGGAAAATGGAGACGGAAACTCAGATTTTTGTCATTTTCATACCAAAAGGGAAAAAGTGATAGTAGATTTTTACAGCACGCACACCCTTGACGTGACAAAGGTAATTATAATACCAATGTGTGCGCCACGTGATGAAAAGTTTATCGACGTAAAAGACAATCCCCAAAATGTGACTGAGGTTGTTGATGTATATGTTGATGTAAGCTTGCATTAACGTCTGGTCCCGTGTTGAGTGAGACAGAAGGGACTGATGTATATTGTTTGTACTAATATTTGACTTTTGTCATTAGTCTGTATCTGTCATGCATCCTTCTTGTCAACAATATCAGAGTTTATAATGATAACTAGTATCCTTTTATTTCATGTAATGATAGCAGTCTGTTATGAGATCACTGCGTATATCCTTGATAATTTTACAATACCCAGAGCTGGGCATCGCCACTCCAAAATAACCTCGCTACTCGTTACTGCAATACCCACAAACCAGTCTGCTGCGCTGCTGCAGAGAAAAACGCAATACAAGTTACTGTTACTTCGCTTATCTGTTACGTGGTGGATGTGTAATCTGTAACTGGGTCACAAAAATTATACATAATAAATTATAACAATATAATTGAATATGATTTAAGTTCACCAAGGTAACAAATTCAAAAGACTAAGGAAAATAAATTGTGAGAAGCCAAGCGCCAACCAAACACAAACACGTAATTCCCCCCCCCCCCTCTCTCTCTCTCTCTCTCTCTCTCTCTCTCTCTCTCTCTCTCTCTCTCTCCACGTGCATATGTGCGCGCGCGCGCACACACACACACACACACACACACACACACACACACACACACACACACACACCTCCCCAGTGTAGTATGCATATATCAGTGTCTTGTGGTCTGATCTTGTCTATTATTCAGTCTGAAGAAGCTCTGCCTGAGCGAAACGTCACCAGTAAGCTGAAGGCTTCGTCTCAGTGTGTTTTACGCACCTCACTGACACTACTGAGTGGGAAATAGAACTTCAAATAAAAACCGTCACACTGATACTGATTTTTCTTAAATTCTGGAAAAGAGTGAGTGTGGGATATTCCGGTGGCCAACAGGAGTGCAGCGCTGATACAGATGAAAGAGAGGAAAAGAAAGTGAATTAAGAATAGGGCGAGGAAGAATAACTGAATAAGTGTTCAAGAATTGTGGTACAAGGCAAATTTCACAGCAGCTTAAATTACTATTTTTCCTTGTGCAACTTTTCTCGTCAGCGCGTATTACTGCTGTTCACATTTGATTCCCGAGACCACATCAAAAGCTAACTAGTTGAGGACGCCACAATTACTTATTACTAAGGTTCTGGCATGCAAAGCGTCAGCCGTCCTCAGACACTGATGCAGCTCCATTTAGCTGAGTACTTAAGCTTGGCATCTACTAAGAACTTAAACATGCATTCGCAAATAATAATAGTAATAAATAAATAAATAAGAAAAAAACTCATACCAGAGTCATTGATAGAAAGGCACCGTGGAAATTAATGTCATTCCTTAAACACTAATACAAACACGTCGATGAAACAAAGCTCATCAATGCTGCGAACATTCACACATCATTCGCGGCGATGCACGTTTGCAACTCATCAAGCCTGAAATGTTATTAATATTCACACATGCTGAAACTCACCGTGTGTGTGTGTGTGTTTGTGTGTGTGTGATTTATTCACTTACGGTCGTCTGCTGATCACCCAACCAGCTGTTCTAAGGAAAGAGCTCAGAGCTCATAGTGACCGATCTTCGGGTAGGACTAAAACCACTGTCACACCACACAGCGGGACGACGAGGTCACAATACCTCTGGTTACATCCCGTACCTACTTGCTGCTAGATGAACAGGGACTACACACTAAGAGGCTCGCCCATTTGCCTCGCCGCGCCAGGGATTCGAACCCGGGCCTTCTTGGTTGTGAGCCGAGCGTGCTAACCATTATACTACGCTGTGTGTGTGTGTGTGTGTGTGTGTGTGTGTTTTCCCTCCACCGTCACAACTTCGAATTGATTTTTTTTTTTTTCTCCCTCTTTTTCATAAACATTTTTCAAGACTTCAGTAAGCTTCAGAGAAATAATAAGACTCGGTTCTATTCCAAAAACACAAATAAATCATAGGTATATATCTTACCACCTGAAAAACTGGCAATCCTGCTGAGTGCTTGCATCGCGAGGGACATGACGCCATCCCATCATTCATTTCCAAGGAATGAAGACATCACTAGGGACGTAATAACAAGGGCACGGCGGCATGATGGTGGCGGCTGGCATGTTGTTGGGCACAGGAGACTGACGATCTGCTAGTATTACCGGAAGTCTATGTTCTCTGCACCCCGTCTCGAGCAGTGAAGAGGAGTCAGAGAGCTGAACGAAGCGGTGGAATAAGGGCCGTTCAACTCTCTCTCTCTCTCTCTCTCTCTCTCTCTCTCTCTCTCTCTCTCTCTCTCTCTCTCTCTCTCTCTCTTTCCGTTACAATTAAAAACACTTCATTATGGACGAGCATGTCAGCAAACCCACCGATGTTCGAATCCGGTTCAGAAACAAGATTTATGGGCATTAAAGTGTCTCGGTATTTTGTTTCTTTGATACTCACTCGACTGTCCAGTCCATGCAGCCGTACAGAGTAAGTACTGACTGACACCTGGAAGAGCAGAGAAGCCCAGAGTACACAATGAGGTCAGGAAAAATGTAGCAAGAATACACGAGACAGAGGGGGTCCATTGAAGTAAGTGTCACTATCCATATAAAGCATTAAAAGAACACCTGTACATGGCATCACGTGAGACTGACAGAGCTGAGCTCTTAGTTTGTTAGTTAATTTTACTGACCAAAATGTGCAAGTTTACATTAAAGAAAAAGTTACAAAATCCTCATTGGTCCAAGTAAAAGAAGTATACTTTAATACACTGCAATCAAAATTCTGTCACCTGAGTATTCTTCAAGATTGTGAGATGCAAAGTAACAAACATTAGCTAAATATTTACCATTATTACTATAACTAATATAAATACATAGCTTGATATAACATCCAGCACAATATAACCAATATATATCAATGTAATCTCCGGTATGTATATCATTTTAGTGAAGTATATGTCCTATAATATATAAATTATAAATATATAAATACATAAATAGTCAAAACTTCGTACACGTACCTACACAAAGTATTTACGTCCTCTGTTTCATTAAATAACACATCTAAATTTTGTATGTTTACCATATCATTTTTTCCTGGTCTGTCCCGTCAGTGCGCACTCCATTAATACGTGGTGCTCAGTCTGTGTGGTCTGACCGTCACACGGACACACGCAATTCCCGAGGGGTGCGACTCCAACGGCTGGTCTCGATCCTTAGGGCATGAGACATCAGTCGAATTCTAGTAAACGTCATATGTGTATAATCAGGGATACATCTATGTCATCAGAGTAAATGTTATGAACACCAAGACTGGGATTCAAAACTGATTTGTATTTGTATGTGTGGTATTTTGTTGCTTCTTCTGGTTTACTGGTAACTAAGTTTATGATGTTGTCAAGAGGGTTTATAGTATTATCATACTGCATGGCACTTTGAATAAACTTAAAACCAGGGGTATTAGCGTCTCTGCATAAGTTAAATACAACATGAAATGGTTCGTTTCTGTCGAGTGAAGCCAATTTTTCTCTCCAAGAACCGTTTTCGTCGAACACACACAACATGGTTAACTGGCCTAATTCCCGACTCAATATTATATTAAGTTTGAGCTCGTGTTATTTCTCACGCCCACGAGGCATTTCATTAGTTTATTATACTGGCTGGTTAGTGACGCATAGTTGTTCGTCAGCCACGACTCGCAGCTGTATGTCAGTTCAGCTAACACAGCAGCGTCAAACACACGTCTCTTGTGACAGTAAGGCATGTCTGGGTTGGAGACACAAAATATAAAAAATTTGTTGACGACTGACTGAGACTTCATTTCGTGTAATGACATCACGTCCTTCATACGTCCGCTGTCGGTAAATCAGGCTCCTAAATACTTATATCTGTCACAATACTTAATGATATGTCCCTCGATCCTTAATGGAACTTTATCACAATCGGTATTACTTATGACAAAAAATTAAGTTTTGTCATCGTTAATCACCATTCCATAATCATTACAATAATCGACGACAACTCTGAATTTCCTGATACACATATCCCGAGATGTTGCTAGAATTACTTACATGACCCCAGTCCCGGGTCTCCCACCAAGTGGCTGTGGACTGGGTAGTATCAGTAAGATACGCCACTCAGTTTTTTTTTCTCTCTCTCTCTCTCTCTCTCTCTCTCTCTCTCTCTCTCTCTCTCTCTCTGGGGAGTG
Organism: Scylla paramamosain; assembly: GCF_035594125.1. Taxonomy (NCBI): domain Eukaryota; kingdom Metazoa; phylum Arthropoda; class Malacostraca; order Decapoda; family Portunidae; genus Scylla; species Scylla paramamosain. The sequence goes on from NC_087194.1 coordinate 6,280,026, forward strand.
GAGAGGTATCACAATCAAGAACCTGTCCGGACTCGATCTCTTGACCCTACTGTTTTTATTCGGCCTGCCAAATCAACCCTGCGCAGAGGCCCCACTGTTGCACGGCGCGGAAAGCAAACTGGGTGCCTCGCCAGGCTGCTGCTTCACTCTTAATGGTGCTCTCTCTCTCTCTCTCTCTCTCTCTCTCTCTCTCTCTCTCTCTCTCTCTCTCTCTCTCTCAGATAGAATAGCTGTTATATCATACTACACCTTTTTTAAATCAACACCCTCACCTTCCATCAGTCGCCCCCACCACGACCCTACATACTCGTACGTGACACATTCACACATGGTCGGGACGCCAGATGTTCTATCTATTCACTATTTCCTAAGACTTCTTTGATCATACTATAGAATGTAACATTTCAGCAATGGAAAAACGTTTTAGTTTGATGTGTAAGGCAAATAATGAAGTTACTCTCAGCATAGCTGACTCTCTGTTAGTTCATCAATTTAGGAATAAAAGAACTTTGAAGACAATGCTGTAAATCTTGTTGTTTTGGTGGGACGTAGCAAATATATATATATATATATATATATATATATATATATATATATATATATATATATATATATATATATATATATATATATATATATATATATATATATATATATATATATATATATATATAGAGTGTATAAATGGGCAGGAGGTTTTCTCTTGTACATATTTCGTTGAAAGTGATACTTAGTTCAGCGTTTATGATTTTTTTCATGATGTTTTCTTTTTTCTCGAAGGAGTGTCTTATTCTCTTTTGTAAGAAAACTGATGATTTTCCCGTAGGATATCATCTTCGCCAGACCGCGATTTCGGGTCCTTGCCCCTTCTTCAGGCAGAGGAGGTTACTGTCTTCTCGGAGGTTGTGTAGAGAATGACAGGCCAGTGTCTGTCTCCTTCGAGAAAATGAAAACATCATGAAGAAAATCATAAACGCTGAACTAAGTACCACTTTCAACGATATATATATATATATATATATATATATATATATATATATATATATATATATATATATATATATATATATATATATATATATATATATATATATATATATATATATATATTGTGTGTGTGTGTGTGTGTGTGTGTGTGTGTGTGTGTTCTTTTTTTCGGTTTAGACTGGGCCATATTAGTGCGTGTATTTTTTGGACTCGATACTTTCATTCAACGAACAATTTATTTATTGTTCCTCTTCAACGAATAGGTGTCCGCGGTAAGAACAACACAGGATTTAGACGAGGCTAAATCCTGAGGAAGGGAGGAGGGGAAAGGAGAGTGGAGGGAGATGAGGAGGGAGGGACAAAAGGAGATACTACAGTGAGTTTAAGCGGCTGTTATTTTTTTTTTTTTTTTTGCAGTGATAAACAGGTAGAGGGAAAGGTTGCAAGTTGCCTGGAAAGGATCTCTCTTTCTCTCTCTCTCTCTCTCTCTCTCTCTCTCTCTCTCTCTCTCTCTCTCTCTCTCTCTCTCTCTCTCTCTCTCTCTCTCTCTCTCTCTCTCTCTCTCCTACTACTAGTACTACTACTAATACTACTACTACTACTACTAGTAATAGTAGTAGTAGTACTACTTCTACTACTACGACTTCCACTATTACTACTACTACTACTACTACTATCACCAAATCAATAAAAGAAAGGACTATTTCAGTTTTGAGTAAGGATAAAGTCAGCAATATACTGTAGATTCATGTGTTGTAAATGGCATAAACTTGCAAAATACAGCACGCAACATAAAATTGACCAGAAGTATTTCTTTGTTCATATTTCCTTCTCGTTTTCTTTTAACTGAATAAATTTTACAGTTGAAAACGAAAGTATTACTTAAGAGCTACAACTTAAAAATTGTCAATGATTTCTTACACAGAAAATTAATAAAATAAATAACCAGTTATTTGTTCTGATTAAATTGTTCATACTGCGCTTTCCAATTCAAGTTTATCAGTAAATACAGTGGACGTCCTGTGGATCACTCTAAGAAATCACCACGACCACCAGTTGGGAAGAGAGAGAGAGAGAGAGAGAGAGAGAGAGAGAGAGAGAGAGAGAGAGAGAGAGAGAGAGAGAGAGAGAGAGAGAGAGAGATCCTTTCTAGGCAACTTACAACCTTTCCCTCTGCTTGTTTATCATTGCAAAAAAAAAAAAAAAGTAACAGCCTCTTAAACTCACTACAGTATCTCCTTTTGTCCCTCCCTCCTCATCTCCCTCCACTCTCCTTTCCCCTCTCCTCTTCCTCAGCTCCCTTGTTATACTTTCTTTGTTATTTATTTATTTATTCATTTCCTTTGTTATTTATTTATTTATTCCCTTTTTATCACGTTAATCTTTCCTGTTCTGTTCCTGGTCCTCTCTCTCGTTCGTAATTGCAGCTGTTCTCTTCTCGGCCTTTTCTTCCCCCATCCCGAGGCTGCGCTTCCTGCAGCGCTAAGGTTCACAGTCGCACAGCAACGCAAGCTTCTCTTGCCCCTATGCGTTTCAGGGCGCGTTACATAATTTTTCGAGAATAATTCCCTAACAAACTGATGAACTGGGATCACACTTTGACAGAGCGTGTTTCAGACACCGCTAATTTTCGGCACTATGGTAACAAAAAAGTAACAAAAAATAACAAAAGTTATTAACAGCAGCGTATTAACGGGCGTTAATGCTTTGCCAGCTGCCGGATGCTTGAAGGCGTCACAATATTGTTGTGACGTCACTCCTTCGGCTCCGCCCCACCGAGGAGGATCAGTTTCTTAATAGTGATATGGAGTAAATATACAGCGTTCTGAGTATTATGTTTGCATAATTTGTACAGCCATCATGTCCCCTATCCTTTCATTAACGATGCATGCCTGGAAATGATACATTGCTTCACAAATTCTGTAGATGAAAGTAGTAGGTACAGTAAACTACTGTATACCTAGAATGAGATGAGAACATATCAAAGGTGCATAATGCTTTCAAGTAATGTATAAGGAACAGAAGGCTGTTTTAATTAAAGCAAAGAAAAGTAAGGAAATTCAGCTTAATGTAAACACTGTAAGATAACGATGTGCTACAGTGTCATTTAAACGGTAATGACAGGCTGTTCCCCAAATACTATTATAGTAGCTTGCTAATACTGCAGGACATCAACCATGTAGATTCACAGTATCACTAGCAGTGGCAAGCGTGATATCATCTTTCAGTGGTTGAGAGGAGCGTGACGTCACAAGGAAGTCGTCGGCCAGTTGGCTTGGTCTTGCGCGATGTAAATTTGCTAAAAGCGTCTTCTGTTTATAGCACTGATCAAATCTAGATCAATAATCTGGATCTGAATCTGACCTGGATTCGCCCGGGTTAAAAGGAACACTTGGAGCCATTACTGATGAAAGCAATAATAACACAAGCATGTTGCTGCCCAGATGTCACAAGCGGTAGACTACTGATGCTCAGTCTAAGGAAGTATCAACCAGGACTACGGCCTAAATTTCCTGAAGAAGTTGGGCCAAGAAGGCCACCCCTGAGGGCCAGTCACATGCCTACCCAGGCAGTGCGAGACTGGGTTCCGTGCCTGGCCATGAACATTGTATTTTAAAGTTTCACACAAAGCTCTCTTGACACATGGCATGCTGAAAGTACTCGCTGCGGTGAAGTACACGTAAGGTGAGGTTAGCCTTGCCTGCGTGCTGACACTATTGACACCATTACTGAGGCACTTCATAAGTAAAGATGTGTTATTTTCGACTGTATTATTTTCCTTTGCCTCATCATGTAGTCGTTGGTAGAGGTGGTAATGGCCATTAAACCAAAATTCGATTTGGTTTGTACTTTTGCAACCCTTGCTTAAAGTCTGATGAAACCTTTCTAGGCTTCCTTGAGATGTGAGTGACAGTCTAAGAAATAGTGTGCTCAACTCCCAATTCAGCTAAGACCTGCTGAAAAAGTTTGTTCCCTGATCTAACTGGATTTGTTTAGGAATGCTTTTGGAAGTCAACATATTCAAGAGCGGCTTCAGTATGGATTTAGCATTGATGTTTTTTTAAAGGAAATGCCTCAGGATACCTAGTTGTCAAGTCCACGACAGTGAGCAAATGCTCATTACCTTTTTTAGTCTTAAGAAGTTGTCCTACACAGCCAGTTATTATTTTCTCGAAAGGTTTATGAGCCACTGAGATAGAACATCTTTCTTAATCTCAGGCAAGTGAAACTGAGACATAATTTTGCAATAGGTCTTACGAACATCCAAATGTACATCATAACCATCATAAGCCAGTTTAAAAACAGAATATCTTACTGACGATGGAAAAAGTACTTGATAAGTCTCAGCCTGTAAATCATTCTTTGTCAGATAAGGGAGTCGGTTAACCCTCATGAAAACTCCTTAATGGTGGTAGAAAGCGGGTAAAACTGCATTAAGATGATTTCTGTCAACCGCGACATGCTGCCAAGGATGGATCAGAGTTGTGTTTTAATAATTAGTCTTCTCTGGAAAACACTTTATTATGATCATTATGAATTTTAGGGACAGGTGGAGAATGGGGTTCTTTAGAGGTCTTAGTGAGTTTGCATTGAGCTCGGGTTACAGCACGTGCAGGAAAGATATCAAATGGCTCATTCAGAACTTTAGGGAGCGGTATGTCCACAGTAATTACACTGGGAACAATATGTGTTCCAGCCAAGTCATTACCCAATAATAGTTGTACTCCTCTGACAGGTATTTGCCTGTGTGTAACTGCTACATTAACACATTAAGGTTCGAAAACTGGACATTACAGATAAATTTTTGCAAGATGGTATGATGTATGAGATGTTAAATTTAACAAAAGCACTTTTCTCCAGTGAAACTATTATACTAGTTAGGAATAGCGGCATGGACCAAAATGGACTGAGCGCCTCCGGTATCTCTCAGAATGGAAATGGAGAATTTCTGATCATCCCTGCCAAGTGCAACATGCTTTGTGAAAGTAAATGCATTCTTGAGAAGAACTGGTATTAGAAGCAACAGGCTTAGCATGGTAAGAGTCATTCTTTGAAAACTGGCACTTAGGATGTTTACACTGAGAAATGGTATGTCCTGCTTTCTTACAATAAACACGCATGGTCTGGTTACCGACTGCACTATTGTTTTTCGGCCTTTCACTCAATTTATGCAAGGCATCAGCAGAGGTATATGTTACATAGATCCTGCAATCTATCCTAGGCACATTCCAGGACTCAACCTGTAAGGCATGAACATCTGCAATCTCAGCCACCTTAAGAAGTTCCTTTTCGTTGCTCTCCTCTATGTTTTTAAAAACTGGCAAAGGAATTCTACTCTTCCATTCTTCCAAAACTATAACGTTTACAAATTTTGAATAGGAGGTGATATTTAATGCTTGTAACAATTTTTTGAACTGCCGCTTTTTATTTGTGGCAAACTCTACAAAAGATCCATGTCTTATTTAAGTTAAATTCCTGAATTTTTACCCGTAACTCTCTGGTGTGATGGCATGTGCATGAAGCATTTCTTTCTTTACAAAATCAGTCTTCTGGTTTATCCACAATGCTGTAGACACTCAAAGACTTTCCTGATAACTTAGGACCTATATAGGTCATCCACTTCTCTTTAGGTCATTCTTTTTTTTTTTTATGTAGGAAGGAAACTGATCAAGGGCAACAAAAATCCAATAAAAAAAATGCCCACTGAAATGCCAGTCCCATAAAAGGCTCAAAGCAGTAGTCAAAAATTTATCAATAAGTGTCTTGAAACCTCCCTCTTGAAGGAATTCAAGTCATAGGAAGGTGGAAATACAGAAGCAGACAGGGAGTTTCAGAGTTTACCAGAGAAAGGCATGAATGATTGAGAATACTGGTTAACTCTTGCGTTAGAGAGGTGGACAGAATAGGGGTGAGAGAAAGAAGAAAGTCTTGTGCAGCGAGGCCGCAGGAGGAGGGGAGGCATGCAGTTAGCGAGATCAGAAGAGCAGTTACCATGAAAATATCGGTAGAAGACAGCTAGAGATGCAACACTGCGGCGGAGAGAGAGATGCTGAAGAAAGTCAGTTAGAGGAGAGGAGTTGATGAGACAAAAAGCTTTTGATTCCACCTTGTCTAGAAGAGCAGTATGAGTGGAACCCCCTAGACATGTGAAGCATACTCCATACATGGACAGATAAGGCCCTTGTACAGAGTTAGCAGCTGGGGGGGAGGTGAGAAAAACTGGCGGAGACGTCTCAGAACACCTAACTTCATGGAAGCTGTTTTAGCTAGAGATGAGATGTGAAGTTTCCAGTTCAGATTATAAGTAAAGGACAGACCGAAGATGTTCAGTGTAGAAGAGGGGGACAGTAGAGTGTTATTGAAGAAGAGGGGATAGTTATCTGGAACGTTGTGTCGAATTGATAGATGGAGGAATTGAGTTTTTGAGGTATTGAACAATACCAAGTTTGCTCTGCCCCAATCAGAAATTTTAGAAAGATCAGAAGTCAAGCGTTCTGTGGCTTCCCTGAGTGAAAACAATAATTACTGCCAGTGAGGTCTAAAGCACTGGACCAGGAGGTGCTGTAAATTTATCATTAAACCCAACCGTGACCTCACTGAACGTTTCACTTTGTGTCTCACAACACAAGGGGACAGTCACAGCCTGCCCTCTAAATACAACTCTCTTCCTCCACACAAAACTACAAGCACCTAATAACACACACCCTTCACTCAAAATTCCAAAATTATCATGGCGACTCCTACGCCAGCCTCGGAGTCCCCATCTGGGGAGGGGACCATAAATGTCCGCAGGTCGGACTACCCTTCTGTCAACGACCCTAAGTGTCTTGACACCCCCCTCAACTTTTTCTTCATTAACTTCTGCAACATTCGTAGTCTTAGATCTAATTTTCAATTTGTATAACACCACCTTTCCTCTTCTAAACCTCATCTTCTTTTCCTCACTGAAACTCAGGTGTCTGAGGCAACTGACAGTAGCCCCTTTTCTGTTCCCTCCTACTTTCTCTATCCTCATTTTCGATCCAAAGCTGGATGCTGCATTTATGTGCGCAATGACTTAACCTGCTCTCGTGCCCACGCTCTTGAATCTTCCGAGTTTTCCACCATCTGGCTACGACTACAGAGTCATTCTCATACTAAATTTATCTGTGCTGTATACCCCTCACCTAATTCCTCTGACTATAAGAAATTCTTTGACTAAACTTCCAAATTGGAGCACATTCTGACCCTCTTCCCTTTTGCAGAGATCTACATTCTTGGAGTTCACCACCAGCTCTGGCTTTCCTCTCCCTTCACTGACCATCCTGGTGAACTAGCCTTCAAGTTTGCTATCCTCCACGACCTAGAGCAATTGGTGCAACACCCTACTCGTATTCCTGACCATCTCGGAGATACGCCCAACATTCTTGACCTTTTCCTAACCTCTAATCCTTCTGCTTATGTTGTTACTCTCTCTTCTCCGTTGGGCTCCTCCGATCACAATCTCATATCTTTATCTTGTCCTATCGCTCTAATCCCTCCTCAGGATTTCCCTAAGTGAAGGTGCCTCTGGCGTTTTGCCTCTGCTAGCTGGGGGGACCTGAGGATGTATTTTGCTGATTTTCCTTGGAATGACTACTGCTTCTGTGTCAGAGACCCGTCTTTGTGTGCTGAGCGCATAACAGAAGTGATAGTGTCTGGCATGGAGGCATACATTCCTCACTCTTTTTCTCGATCTAAAGCTTCCAAACCTTGGTTTAACACAGCTTGTTCTCGTGCTATACATGATAGAGAGGTGGCCCACAAAAGGTACTTAAATCTTCCATCACCAGAATCTCATGCACTTTATATTTCTGCCTGGAACCATGCCAAGTCTGTTCTCCAACTAGCCAAGAACTCCTTCATTAACAGAAAGTGTCAAAATCTTTCAAGATCTAACTCTCATCGCGACTTCTGGCATCTAGCCAAAAATATCTTCAATAACTTTGCTTCTTCTTCTTTCCCTCCTTTATTTCAACCACATGGTACCACTGCTATCACATCTATTTCTAAAGCTGAACTCTTCGCTCAAATATTTGGTCTAAACTCTACCCTGGACGATTCTGGGCTTATTCCTCCATCCTCTGATTACTTCATGCTACCTATTAAAATTCTTCGCAATGATGTTTTCCATGCCCTCACTGGCCTAAAACCCTCGGAAGGCTTATGGACCTGATGGGGTACCTCCTATTGTTTTCCGAAACTTTGCCTCCGTGTTTGCAGCTTGCCTTTCACCTCTGTCTGTCAACATCTACCTTTCTTTCATGCTGGAAGTTTGCCTACATTCAGCCTGTCCCTAAAAAGTGTGACCGTTCTAATCCCTCAAACTACAGTCCTATTGCTTTAATTTACTGCCTATCTAAAGTTTTTTAATCTATCCTCAACAGGAAGATTCTTAAACATCTATCATTTCACAACCTTCTATCTGATCGCGAGTATGGGTTCCGTCAAGGCCGCTTTACTGGTGATCTTCTGGCATTCCTTACTGAGTCTTGGTCATCCTCTTTTAGAGATTTTGGTGAAACTTTTGTCTGTTGCCTTGGACATATCAAAAGCTTTTGATAGAGTCTGGCACAAAGCTTTGATTTCCAAACTACCCTCCTACGGCTTCTATCCTTCTCTCTGTAACTTCATCTCAAGTTTCCTTTCTGACCGTTCTATTGCTGCTGTGGTAGACGGTCACTGTTCCTCTCCTAAATCTATTAACAGTGGTGTTCATCAGTGTTCTGTCCTGTCACCCACTTTCTTCTTATTATTCATTAATGATCTTCTAAACCAAATTTCTTGTCCTTTCCATTCCTACGCTGATGATACCACCCTGCACTTTTCCATGTCTTTTCATAGACGTCCAACCCTTCAGGAAGTAAACATTTCACGTAGGAAAGTCACAGAACGCTTGACTTCTGATCTTTTTAAATTTTTTTATTAGAGCAAAGCAAACTCAGTAATGCTCAATGCCTCAAAAACACAATTCCTCCATTTATCAACTCGACACAACCTTCCAGACAACTATTCCCTCTTCTTCAATGACACTCAACTGTCCCCCTCTTCTACACTGAATAAACTCGGTCTGTCCTTTACTTATAATCTGAACTGGAAACTTCACATCTCATCTCTAGCTAAAACAGTTTCTATGAAGTTAGGTGTTCTGTATCTCCGTTAGTTTTTCTCACCCACACAGCTGCTAACTCTGTTCAGGGGTCTTATCCGTCCATGCTTCACATGTTTTGGGGGGGTTCCACTCATACCGCTTTTCTAGACAGGGTGGAATCAAAAGCTTTTCGTCTCATCAACTCCTCTCCTCTAACTGACTGTCTTCAGCCTGTCTCTCATCGCCGCAATGTTGCATCTCTAGCTGTCTTCCACCGCTATTTTCATGCTAACTGCTCTTCTGATCTTGCTAACTGCATGCCTTCCCTCCTCGCTGCACAAGACTTTCTTCTTTCTCTCACCCCTATTCTGCCCACCTCTCTACTGCAAGAGTTAACTAGTATTCTCAATCATTGATTTCTTTCTCTGGTAAACTCTGGAACTCCCTGCCCGTTTCTTTATTCCCACCTTCCTATGACTTGAACTCCTTCAAAAGGGAGGTTTCAAAACACTTATCTTTCAATTTTTGACTACCGTTTCGTCCCCTATTCGGGGACCGGCTTCTCAATGAGTTTTTTTTTTTTTTTTTTTACTAGATTTTTGTTGCCCTTGGCCAGTATCCCTAAAAAAAAAAAAAAAATATATATAACAGGAAAAATTGTGAAGGTGTCTGCTGTGCCTTGGTTCATGCTAAATGTGAGAATCTGGAGAAAGAAGATGACGAGGTACTCAAGTGTGACCCATGGGTTAAATCCTATTGTACGAATACGGGTTCCCATCAGTTAATTTATTCTCTGGTTTCCGTAACAGACCAACACCGAAAGGAGGAAAAAGTGGCCAAAACAAATGAGGTAGGACTGGATGAAAATAAAATTATCCCTATGCTTGAAAACTGGGAAGCCAAAATGAGAGATAACTAGAAAAGAGAGATGACGACAGCTATGACCAGAGGCTCTTGATTATGTACTGCTCATTACACCAGTGATACACAACATATTTTGATGTAACAACCACATAGAACTTGGGATGCTAGATACCAAAAATTAATATAATCCTGAATTAGGTTTATTGCTGGCCACACTCAAAATAAACTTAGTTTCTTTTTTTTTTTTTTTTCCATCAACTGGTTTATGGCATTGTCACTTGGCACAAGGATCCCACAACTCCAACATAAAGAACTGTTTATTCAGAGAAAAATTATATGAAGCCTTTGCTTTTTTATATAGATACTTACATCATATAAAATTATATAAAATTAATCTTTTTGTTATAGGATTTTTCATTGCCTTATAAATCCCCGGATGATTTATAAGAACAATGCTACCGTACCACACAAAAAAATATATATTAGACATAAACCCATGGTTGGTGGCAGCTGCCCTTAATTTTAACAACCAAACAAACTAAAGTTGAAAAACACACAAACAAATTAAGCAAACAAAACACAACAAAATTACCCTCCAGCTTAATATTAATAACATTCAACCTTTAATCAAATAACCCCACCCCTGCCTCATGACAGCGTGACCAGCTGGCTGTGCCTCATCACTGGAAATCCACTCTCAAGGGAAACTGGTTTACAGTGCTCATGATACAGGAGTGGAAGCTACTACCAGACGAAATAAGTTTCAGCTCCTTCAATAGCCGTATTCAAGTTTGACACATATAAAGCGTTACGAGCAGTAAAGGGCTAGCAAACAAGTAGTAGAGGTGGGGATACAAGAAACTTTTCTTATTTCTCCACCATCCAATACTAGGTAAGCAATAATTTCTCCACCATCCAATACTAGGTAAGCAATAATAGGTGAGCAAAACAGAAAACACTTAAATATATAATCCTACTGAGGAGGACAATGCAAAATACAAAACCACAGGAGCTTCAGATGTACGAGATGCTGACGACCATCCAGGAGGGAGCCCGTGGAATGCAAGGTAGTGAAGACCACTAGCGATGGTGGAACTGTCCTACCTCCTGTCCTGGCGCCGAGGATATAAAGGCTTGGGTGGAGCAGGGGAGAGGCAGAGTGTTTGGTGTGGGGGGTTATACACAATACTCCTCTTGATTGGTCAGGTGAAGGTTGTGCAAGGTGGTGGTAGTGGTGAATCGTACCACCCCTAACTGCTGGTTGAAGGGTGGCATGAGGAAGTATCGTTGGAGATAGACTTGTTTGGGTGGTCATAACAATAAGTTTTGATAAAATTAACCAGCTAAGTAAAGCACAAAACATAACTGCCAGACGCTTAAAGGAACAAGCCTGTCCAACGCTGCTCCCTTCCAAAAACATAGGAATTGGTTTCCTTATAGACTTTGGGTTGTATTTACCAGCATGCATTACATGTTGCCTACGGCACCGTGGCGTAGATGTGTGACCCACTGACTCCTGGAGCCTCTAATAGACTTTTGGGTTGTATTTACCAGCATGCATTACATGTTGCCTACGGCACCGTGGCGTAGATGTGTGACCCACTGACTCCTGGAGCCTCTAATTGCCGGTGAGGGGTGTCAGCAGCACCAGGAAGAGGCATATTCTCATAAAAAGGTGAACGAGGCCGCACGCCGTGTTCTGGTAGTATGTCATCGTAGACGGGTTCCTCTGAGTCCTGTGCAGGCCGCGATACAATCACTCGGCGTGCTGAGAGGTTAGGCAGAATATCGCAATAGAAGCCTTCATTGTCTTGGTCTGTGGTTCTTCCCTGGCTGGTGGTGATCTGCAGGTGGCAGTTGGAGACGATGGGCTGAGATTGGAACCTCATCTCATTCACTGCAAACAGTTACGTTGATTGAATATAGTGAAAGACAAAACCAGAACAAAATTATTGAAGAATGGTGGTGGTGGTGGTTGTGATGGCAAGGAATATCAAAAAGTTTTAAGTGATTCAGGGTGGGTTATGGAGTCAGTACAGCACGAGGCAGGCTCTCATCATCCGTAGCATACACACACACACACACACACACACACACACACACACACCAAAATTTCATATGGCGACTCCAAAACCAGCTTCGAAATCCACAAATGTCCCCAGGTCGGACTGTTTTTTTTCTGGTATAGACCCTATATTGAAATGACCATTTTTTTCTTAATTAACTTCTGCAACATTCGCAGCCTTATATTTAATTTTTAATCTGTGGAACAACCCCTCTCCTCTATTAAACTTTATCTTTTCCTCACCGAAACGTACATGTCTGAGGCAGCTTCCCTCTTCCTTTCTACTTTGTGTATCCTCATTTTCAATCCAAAGCTAGATGTTGATCCCATGTTCGCAATGACTTAACTTGTCCTCGTGCCCACACTCTTTTATCTCCCTAATTTTCCACCATTTGGTTATGATTGCAAAGTCGCTCCCAAACTAAATTAATCTGTGTTGTATACCTCTCACCTAACTCTTCTAACTATACAAAATTCCTTGACTATTTAACTTCTAAAGTGGAGCCCATCCTGACTCTTTTCCTTTCACGGAGATCTCTATTCTTAGAGATTTTAAAATTCACCACCATCTTTGGCTTTTCTCTTCCTTCACTGACCAAACTGGTGAATCTTTTAACTTTCGTTTTCTCCATGAGTTCCAGTTAGTGCGACACCCTGTTCGTTTTCCAGACTATCTTGGAGATTTGCCAAACATTCCTAACTTTTTCCTAGGCTCTAATCCTTCTGTTACTCTTTTCTGTTGTGCTCCTCCGATCACAACCTCATATCCGTATTTTGTTCTATTATTCCAATTCCTTCTTGTGCTACATGTATTAGGGTGTGTGTGTGAAACAGTGCGAGTGTCTCATTTGTATGATGTAACGGTGCGAGTGTTGTTAGGTGGTGTCGGGATGGATGTTGTGGTTTGAATGCTTCGTCAGGATTCACGATAGTATTTCACAGTAGTTTACTTTCTGCCTGTAATTGGGAAGTGGGTCAGATTGCACCTGGCTGCTGTCAGTACAAGTTCCTCTGCACTGTCCCTCTACGTTTGCTGTACTCTGCCACGAGGCAGAGTGACGAAACATATACGCTTATATGTTATATACGCTTTCAGCACGCAGAGTGCAGAGTGGTACCATCAGAGGTGGTGAGTGCAGAGTGGTACCATCAGCGAAGGAGCAGATAAGAAAAAAAAATTTGGTTTAGATCATTGGTGAATAATAGGAAGAAATTGGATGACAGAACAGGATCCTGAGGAACACCATTGTTGATTGACTTAGGAGAAGAACGGTGACCGTATACCACAGCAGCAATAGAACGGTCAGAAAGGAATGAATGAAGTTACAGAGAGAAGAATAGAAGCCGTGGGAGGGTAGTTTGGAAATCAAAGCTTTTGTGCCAGACTCTATTTAAAGTTTTTTATTATGTCTATGGTAAAAGCGAAAGTTTCACCAAAAAAACTATAAAAGGGGATGACCAAGAGTAAGGAAAACCAGATCACCAGTTGGGCGGCCTTGACGTAACCCATACTGGCGATCAGATAGGAGGTTGTAAAGTGATGAGAATCTTCCTGTTGAGGATATATTAAAAAAAAAAAAAAACTTTAGAGAACATAGAGGATATATTAAAAAAAAAAAAAAAAATTAGAGAAGCATGGAATTAGTAGTGTGAGGGAAGCATGGAATTAGAGCAATAGGACGGTAGTGTGAGGGATTAGAGCGGTCACCCATTTTAGGAACAGGTTCAAGGAAGAGATACAAAGGAATTGGTCCTCAAATACAGTGGAAGTGGACTGAGTAATCAGGTTATTGGTAGTTATTAGGGAGCTTCAAGAGAAAATTAGACAAATTTATAGATGAGGATGATGGTGAAGATTAGCAGGTATGTTTCGCACAAGGATTGCCACCTGTAGGTCTGGTAACTTTTTGTAGCTTCCCTTACTCTTATAATGAACATCCTCGGTCTGTCCTTTACAAATACTCTGGAAATAAAGTAAATAAACTGGAGACTTCATATTTCATCTCTAGCTAAAACAGCTATGATGTTAGGTGTTCTGTGTCTTCTCCGCCAGGTTTTTTTTCACTTCCCCATATGTTAACTTTGCACAGAGGCATTACCCGTCTATGTATGGAGTATGCTTTACATGTATGGAATTCTACTTACACTCCTCTTCCACACAGAGTGGCATCAAAAGCATTTCGTCTTATCAACTCCTCTCTAACTTTTTTTCATCTATTTCATCATGGCAGTTTTTAATTTCTTGCTATCTTCTACTGGTATTTTCATGCTAACTGCTCCTCTGATCTTGGTAAGTGCATACCTCCCCTCCTCCCGCGGTCTCGCTGCACAAATCTTTTTTTTTTTACTTTCTTTCACCCCTATTCTGTCCACCTCCTTAATGCAAGAGTGAATCTCTATTCTCACTCATTCATCCTGTCAAGACCAACTACAGCCAGCTCTCACAGCTTATCCCTAAATTACCTCCTACACAGCTCACTCATTCATCCTGTCAAGACCAACTACAGCCAGCTCTCACAGCTTATCCCTAAATTACCTCCTACACAGCATAGTGTAGGGTAACAACAACAAATCAAGGAACCTATTGGTCACCAGCAGCTATCAAGCCTCTCAGGTCGTCACACGGTTAAACCCACCGACCGAAAAGGAAGCAAACCTCAGTTTAATCCCCCAAGCTGGAAAGAATTAATGAGCCACATTTAAACGACACACACCCAAAGCAAGGGTAATACCCCCACTGGATAAATCGCCCACATTAATGAAAACCACCCACTGTCCAGCAGAAATATTACGTTCTATGGCCAGAGAGAAGCCTATCTTCCAAGAAAGATCCCACCTCCTATAAAAATTGTTGGAAATCTGAGGAGAAAGTAGACAATCCTCAAACTCCTGATAAGCACAGCTGCAAGCCCGGACTTTTTTAGAAGCATTTGACAAGCACACAGAAGCATACACTGTTCATAGGCAGAAAGGGGCGGGAGAGAAGTGTCTGCTCCCATCAGAATACAGGCACAAATATGATGGACAATCAGACAGTTCAGACTGCAGGTGGAGTCACTATCCAGCCTACAGGAGTAGCGAGGTAGAAGGGCTCTGACACACCCTTGAAATGATGATTAGGACTGTCCAAATACTGGCCTCCCGTGGAGCTTAACTAGTACTCAGTATAATAATACATCATACAGTAATCCCACCCTTAAGTGTAAAATAATAATATACCTTCCCTGTCCAAGTGTAAGTATGCCTCTCTCTCCGCGACATCCATCATCTATGCCTCTCTCTTCGCGACATCTATCATCTATGCCTCTCTCTTCGCGACATCCATCATCTATGCCTCTCTCTCCGCGACATCCATCATCTATGCCTCTCTCTTCGCGACATCCATCATCTATGCCTCTCTCTTCGCGACATCCATCATCTATGCCTCTCTCTTCGCGACATCCATCATCTATGCCTCTCTCTCCGCGACATCCATCATCTATGCCTCTCTCTTCGCGACATCCATCATCTATGCCTCTCTCTTCGCGACATCCATCATCTATGCCTCTCTCTTCGCGACATCTATCATCTATGGTATCCAGTTCGCTACTGACTGAATAAAGGAAGGCACCACCCCAATCGTGGGTGGCTCGTCTCCCACCCTGCCACTCGCTCCCTACTCAACGCATCTTTCCCTTAAGCTGATCACTATCTTACAAAAATCACAGGACCTTTATTTGTGGGATCTGGGTGAAAAATAATTGCACTATGGGAAAAAGTAACTCTTCTGTTGTATGACTTATCAATTTCACCTCTCACAAAGGAATGGGAGAGGAGAAAATCGGGTAGGGAACAACAATTTCAACTTCTATAGAGTTTTACATTAAACACTGTCTCTGATCCATCCAGGACACATGCACCCGCGCTATCCCCCCCTCTCTCTCTCTCTCTCTCTCTCTCTCTCTCTCTCTCTCTCTCTCTCTCTCTCTCTCTCTCTCTCCTGTCATCTCCCTTCTCCTCCTGTTTAGATTTCTTTTTTCTTCTATTTATCTCTTTTCACTATTTCACTGCACATAACATGTCTCTCACCTTGCAGAAAAATCGTAAGTTACATAAACTTCCGAAATTATTGCACATACAACAAGCAGACTCAAGGCTCTGCACATGACTACACACTAAAAACATGTCAGAGTCAACTTACATCAGATCATCATCAAAGAGCGCGCACACAAAATTAAAAATACAGAGAGCACTATAACAATAACATAAAACAGAATAATTACCACTACTATAACAAACAGGGCTTTCTTCAGAATACACTCAGGGTCGTTTTCTCCTCCTCATTCTCCTCCCACAAGATTTTTCTCTACCTCTCACACAGGACCTGTGATCTCGGCGACATTGGCGTGAGGACATTCCCCTACAGGGAGTCGTAGTTACCACGTTCGTAGTTATCATGTTTTCTCCAGCAGCTACGATCGCTCCTGCTTCTCTTGTGACTCTTGTATTTTCTCCTCCTTCTCCCTCGTCTTCTCTTACTTCTGTCTTCATTATCACTCCAACCACTCGCACCTCTCCTCTCTCTGCTGCAGAATCAACTTAACACTGCACAAACACAAGTCACCCAACACCGACATCCCCGCACTCCTGACACACTCAACGCACCCACCACGCGCTGTAGCCTCCTGCTGATTCGTCACAGCACTGCCAGACAATACTCTTCCTGGCCAAACGAAACCCATTTCTGAGTCACAAATCTGGGCCAACTCTTGGGCCCCACTATTACTTGTCACTGGAGGACACACTGCTTCCTCCGCCAAGCAGTCATTGCCCTTATCCCTTTTCGTCTTTGCCCGCTCCTGGTTCCTTGGAGCCTCCATATCACACCCATAAAATAAATGAACTAAAAATACCACTTCTTCAGCAAAAGTAAGAGGAGTCACATGCCTGCTCTTACTCAAATAAAACGATAATTCTGGAATGTGATCCGGCCAAGCCTGTTTCTCACTATCAGGCACAACAACGCCATCACTCCTCACTCTTCACCGACTACTCGATGACACAGGAATCGCTACAACGAGCTGATGGTTGCTCCTCTCCAGGACGCAGCACACACATTCCCGCACCCGAAGCAAAACTCCTGCATGTTTCCATCCAAACACAATAAACTCCGGCTCTAATCCAACCTAATCCTAACCTAACCTAACCTAACCTAACGTGGCCAACGTGCATCTGGGCCATCACCACTGGTCCCAGCAACTACTTCCACGTACAATCACTTTGCATCATACCCGACTCCTTGTAGCTTCGAGGACGGCGGCACCCATCATCACATGCTATCCTACTCGGACCCCAGCACGTGACACTTAACAACTTGCCGACATGAAGCCCCCCAGCAACGTTGTGGGCACTTCCTGAGCGGCAAGCAGCACACCATCACCGGCAGCCTCACTCAGCACTACCTCTCGACACTTCGCCGTAACGCTCACGTCAACTACATCACAACTGCGCAAAGGAGCAACATCTCTCACAATCCCCAAGCAAGGGGAGACAATACCAGCCACAGCACGAGGGAGAGGATCCGTAGACAAGAAATAATCAGACCTGCCTGCCTGATCAACGCGGCAATACTCAATAAACGTGGCCATACCCGGCCACCAGAACCGCCTCAACTGCTCCCGACTCAATCCGACTTCAAATCTGCCAATTAACGGACCTCTACGTGCTACCTGCACAGGTGCCTCCTTAACAGTGAATGGCACAACAGCACGGAGCATCAAATCTCTGTCGTCCTCTCTCCGCCGGTTATTCAAAACATTGTAATTTTCTATTAACTCTGCCCGATCCTTCATATCCTTGCTGCCTTCTCCTGCCTTGGCAAGAAGTGGAGCAACACGTCCCAGAGGGACAGAACCCTCTTCTGGTACCCAAGTAATTGCAGTAACAGCAATCAAACCAAGCAAAACACCCACCATGTCTGGTCCCAGCAGGGGAGTAGCCTGCTCCCCACCTCCGGTACACTCCCACCTCTTCCCCTCCCCGCCAGTGACCCCCAACATACCAGACACACCAGATTGGGGCTTGGACAGAGTACCGGCGCCCACAGCCTCCAAGCCAGGTGACAACTCTGCTTGAGCGTCATCTCCGGGGTACTCTGCAGAGTAAGGCAAGCTAGCAAACAAACTAATCAAACCCAACACTCCAGCCTCACCCTTGACAGCACCCCTAACAAGTCATGACCTTCCTGTAATAGCTTTGCTCTGTCGTGGTCATCCCCAGCAGTGCGACTCAAAGACGACCCTAACTTTGGCTCTCCCAAACCCTCGCCAGTGGGACATGCCTAACCTTTGGTGACTCGTGTTGGCTTATTAATGGTTGAGAGACATGAAACGAACATTCTTGGGCACTTTTTTTCATTATAATTCAAAATGTTAACATTGAAGTTTCCCATTATATAAATAGGTGTTTTGGAGCCGGAAATAACAGATATGATATCCTGAATAATACAAAAAAAATCTTATTTCTACTATTTAGGGGTCTGTAGATCATACCTACTATGAAAACATGTGGGCAGGTAATTTCTAAAAACAGAGATTCTGTGTGGTAATTGAAACAATAAATTGCCTAGAGATCGGACCTTAAAACTATTACTCGTAAAAATAGCAATGCCAGCACCATGTGTATTTTTATTATTAAAATGGAAATTAATTATCTTAAAGACTAGAAATAGTATCATTGAGATGAGTTTCACAGAAGCATATAACATCATATTTTGCATTACTTACGTTTATACACTGTTCAACACAACTCTCAAGGTGGAGGGGAATACTGGAAATATTGAGAGCATATAAATTTAAGACATTGTGCTCACTAAACATCACATTTGGATCATCACAAAAAAGTAATTGCAATTAGGTTCGAATAAGTTGTGATCAGTAAGACAATTGTTAAGCATATCATCATAATGTTTGTAAAGATCGTATACCATATCGTTAATAATATGGAAGGGAAAATGGTGTGGTACAGTATTGTCCAAGAAAGAAATAAGTTCAGTACTGTCTAAACTGGCTAAAGGAAAAATGTCACAAGACATGACTCCGTAGATGTACAGAAGGGGAACTCGTTTGGCTTACCAATAGTAAATTATTTGTTCTGTTCCGTTGGGACCCGCCTGCGTGAAGCTCTTTTGTTGAGGGCATCCTGCTGTTGTGTCGATGGCGAGTCCCGCGGCCTGGATTCCCTGACAGGGCGATCACCATCCACAAGGACTGCCTCAGCTGACACACATGGGGTATCGACTGTCCTCACCACTGTATCTCGGTCCCGGACGTCAGCCACGCCGGCAGATCCATCACTAGCTCCATGAGAAGATTCACCAGCTGTCCTCGACTCGGCAACATTAGCAAAAGTGGTCCCAGCGCCTCCACCCATGGCGCACTCCATTGCTCCACTGGGGTCGGTGCTGGATCTCGAACCACTCACCCCTACTGAGCTGCCGATGGTCTTATCCTTTGTGATTAGCTTGGTGTGGCGGAAGTAAGCTACCTTGTCTTCACTCTTAGTTTGCTCGAGCTTCGGAATTTGAGATTTCTTGATCTCTTGAGAGGCTGGGCACAAATCTTCGTTGATGTAGATTTGAGTTCCCCGAAGCTTCGTGACGTTTCTCATCACCTCTACACGATCACAAAACCGGGTGAAGTGGCCAATGGTGGCTGTTTGGCGGTTAGGAAGGTGTTGGCCAGCTCAATGTGCTCTTTCTAGCTGTATATTTAGTAACTGTAGTTTGTCTTGAAATAGTTTTCGAACTTTCTCGGCTGACTGTTCCCATGTTTCGTTTCGGTCTTCTGCCACTCCCACAAACAGAAGGTTGTTGCGCCTACTATAATCCTCTTGGTAATTACAGCGGGCCTTCAGATCTTCAATAGACTTGAGACTTGTTTGTAGGTCTTCCGATGGCTAGTTTATAATTACCTTGTTATTCTGCTTGTCATGTTTCATTTTATTCAGTTGGTGCTATAGGTCGTCTACTTCGTTCTGGGAGAACTCCAAACTAGTTTGTAGACCCTGCACGGTAGCTTGCAGTTGCTTGCACTACTCACGAATTTCCTTCATGAGTAAATCCGTGGCACCACGATTAACTTGTTCTTGAGGGGACAACAGAGTTTGAAGAGTAGAAGGATCCATGACGGTAGCAGTGAGCAGGGAAACTGTAGGGCTGGAGCTACCACGAAACATGTCCACTCGCTATGAAGGTTGCGAGGAGAGAGAGAGAGAGAGAGAGAGAGAGAGAGAGAGAGAGAGAGAGAATGGGATACAGGGAGAGGGGCAAATGGAGAGAGGCAGAAGGAGAGAGGAGAGCGGCAGGCAGGCTAAAGTTTGTAGTGGTGTTAGGGAGGCAGCAGCCGCAGGAGTTAGCCGCGCGCAACGTCATTGCAAGGGGCGGGGCTAGCCTTCCCAGGACGGAATCTCAACTACATTTAGGAATGCGTTAGGAATACTGGTTCATTGACTTGTACACTGTTGTTTTTCACTTGCTTTAAACAGGTTTGTCCACTTAACTTCCAAAGTGGAGCACATTCTGACCCTCTTCCCTTTTGCAGAGATCTCCATTTTTGGAGACTTCAATGTTCACCACCAGCTTTGGCTTTCCTCTCCCTTCCCTGACCATCCTGGTGAACTAACCTACAACTTTGCTATCCTCCATGACCTAGAGCAATTGGTGCAACACCCTACTCGTATTCCTGACCGTCTTGGAGATACGCCCAACATTTTTGACCTTTTCCTGACCTCTAATCCTTCTGCTTATGCTTTCACCCTTTCTTCTCCGTTGGGCTCCTCCGATCACAATCTCATATCTTTATCTTGTCCTATCACTCCAATCCCTCCTCAGGATCCCCCTAAGCGAAGGTGCCTCTGGCGTTTTGCCTCTGCTAGTTGGGGGGGACCTGAGGAGGTATTTTGCTGATTTTCCTTGGAATGACTACTGCTTCTGTGTCAGAGACCCATCTTTGTGTGCTGAGCGCCTAACAGAGATGATAGTGTCTGACATGGAGGCATACATTCCTCACTCTTTTTCTCGTCCTAAACCTTCTAAACCTTGGCTTAACACAACTTGTTCTCGAGCTATACATGATAGAGAGGTGGCCCACAAAAGGTACTTAAGCCTTCCATCACCAGAATCTCATGCACTTTATATTTCTTCCTGGAACCATGCCAAGTCTGTTCTCCAACTAGCCAAAAACTCCTTCATTAAAAGAAAATGTCAAAATCTTTCAAGATCTAACTCCCCTCATGATTTCTGGCATCTAGCCAAAAATATCTCCAATAACTTTCCTTCTTCTTCTTTCCCTCCTCTATTTCAACCAGAAGGCACCACTGCTATCACATCTATTTCTAAAGCTGAACTCTTTGCTCAAACCTTTGCTAAAAACTCTACCTTGGACGATTCTGGGCTTGTTCCTCCCTCTCCTCCAACCTCTGACTACTTCATGCCACCTATTAAAATTCTTCGCAATGATGTTTTCCATGCCCTCGCTGGCCTAAACCCTCGGAAGGCTTATGGACCTGATGGGGTCCCTCCTATTGTTCTCCGAAATGTGCCTCCGTGCTTGCACATTGCCTAGTCAAACTCTTTCAGCTCTGTCTGTCAATATCTACCTTTCCTTCTTGCTGGAAGTTTGCCTACATTCAACCTGTTCCTAAAAAGGGTGACCGTTCTAATCCCTCAAACTACCGTCCTATTGCTTTAATTTCCTGCCTATCTAAAGTTTTTTAATCTATCCTCAACAGGAAGATTCTTAAACATCTATCACTTCACAACCTTCTATCTGATCGCCAGTATGGGTTCCGTCAAGGCCGCTCTACTGGTGATCTTCTGGCTTTCCTTACTGAGTCTTGGTCATCCTCTTTTAGAGATTTTGGTGAAACTTTTGCTGTTGCCTTGGACATATCAAAAGCTTTTGATAGAGTCTGGCACAAAGCTTTGATTTCCAAACTACCCTCCTACGGTTTCTATCTTTCTCTCTGTAACTTGATCTCAAGTTTCCTTTCTGACCGTTCTATTGCTGCTGTGGTAGACGGTCACTGTTCTTCTCCTAAATCTATTAACAGTGGTGTTCCTCAGGATTCTGTCCTGTCACCCACTCTCTTCTTATTATTCATTAATGATATTCTAAACCAAACTTCTTGTCCTATCCACTCCTACGCTGATTATACCACCCTGCACTTTTCCACGTCTTTTCATAGACGTCCAACCCTTCAGGAGGTAAACATATCACGCAGGGAAGCCACAGAACGCCTGACTTCTGATCTTTCTAAAATTTCTGATTGGGGTAGAGCAAACTTGGTATTGTTCAATGCCTCAAAAACTCAATTCCTCCATCTATCAACTCGACACAACCTTCTAGACAACTATCCCCTCTTCTTCAATGACACTCAACTGTCCCCCTCTTCTACACTGAACATCCTCGGTCTGTCCTTTACTTATAATCTGAACTGGAAACTTCACATCTCATCTCTAGCTAAAACAGCTTCTATGAAGTTAGGTGTTCTGAGACGTCTCTGCCAGTTTTTCTCACCCCCCCAGCTGCTAACTCTGTACAAGGGCCTTATCCGTCCATGTATGAAGTATGCTTCACATGTCTGGGTGGGTTCCACTCATACTGCTCTTCTAGACAAGGTGGAATCAAAAGCTTTTCGTCTCATCAACTCCTCTCCTCTAACTGACTGTCTTCAGCCTCTCTGTCACCGCCGCAATGTTGCATATCTAGCTGTCTTCTACCGCTATTTTCATGCTAACTGCTCTTCTGATCTTGCTAACTGCTTGCCTCCCCTCCTTCCGCGGCCTCGCTGCACAAGACTTTCTTCTTTCTCTCACCCCTATTCTGTCTACCTCTCTAACGCAAGAGTTAACCAGTATTCTCAATCATTCATCCCTTTCTCTGGTAAACTCTGGAACTCCCTGCCTGCTTCTGTATTTCCACCTTCCTATGACTTGAATTCCTTCAAGAGGGAGGTTTCAAGACACTTATCCATCAATTTTTGACCACTGCTTTGACCATTTTATGGGACTGGCATTTCCGTGGGCATTTTTTTTATTAGATTTTTGTTGCCCTTGGCCAGTGTCCTTCCAACATAAAAAAATAAAAAAAAATTGTACGTTTTGCTGCCAGCTAGGTTGGGCTGGTGCTTTCATATGAAATTTCACTCAGATATTATTGTTTTCGAATTAATATAGCTGGAAAATGTAAAATTTTCTCCAACTTTCACATGAAACTTTTAAAATTTTGAAAATACGGGACACGGAACAAATGCTTTAAATACGAAACGATCCCGTATGATATGGAACGTATGGTCACCCTGCTTCCTAAAGGTATTAAGCAGTCAAGATACGAATGACTAGGCTTTTTCTTAGCCCCTCTAAATTTTCCCTGAGAGAAATAAAAGTAAAAGCTTAGATAACAAAAAAAAAAAAAAAGGTTCCTATCGAAATGCAGATGTATTGACCAAACACCACATAAACATTACGTAAGAGGAAGCAAGAAAAGGACGAAGAAAGAAGAAGGAAGAAAAAAGATTAAGAGAAAATAAATAAGAAATAGAGAAGACGGATGAAGTAGGGAGAAAACAAGCTGGAAGACAATTCACACCGGACGTCAAGAACGAGGAACCCCTGGAGATTAAACCGGAGAAATAAAGAAACACGAATTCAGGACACAGCAACAAGAAGGCGGCCATAAACCACTTGGGTGAGGCAGCATGGCACAAAAGAAAATTAACGGGAATGATATAGATTGTAGACGATAACACGGAGGAAGCGATCGAGAAGGGAAAGTCAGCCGGGAGGCGATCGAGGCACCAGAGGAGAAATGTTAGCCTATAGAAAATATCATCGCCCACTTAAGCTCATCTCCAAATCTGTCCCTATACTCTGACTGGCGTTCTTCTGTATCAAGTACCTCACCTGTGGGCGGATCATATGTGTAAATAGGAAATGTGAATGGTGGTGATGTAATATGTTATGAAAATATAATTTTCTGAGGGGATAAAGACAGTACCAAACAAATTTTCTATGAGTAGAGTGACAAAATAAGAATTCAGTAGCAGACAGAGGAGGAGGTTCCAAAGGGCCTGACCAGAGAGAGGCCGAGATGGACAGAACAACTTTAAGTACGTGGAACTTGAAAGTGTAATGCTGTCTAGATATTAAGCATCTTATGAAGAGAAGGAGAAAAAATACATTCATTATATTCTTATATACTTACTGAATATTTATAAGTTTTACGTTTGGTTTGGTATAGATTTGTAGGATGCACTTTTGTGAAAATAAACTGAATTGATGTGATGCTGACATCATGTGTGTTTCTAACTGAACATTAATTAACTGAACATTGATTGAATAATAAATGTATTCATAAAATCGATACTGTCTATGTTCATGCACAATGATTCCATAAATTATTGTCCATGAATGTGGAAAAGATTAAAGTGACTTCAAATAACTTTACCTGAACTTGAGATATATAAGAGTAACAGATTACATGGTGACCTGTTAGAAAAGTAAATTGCATTAATGAATTAAAATATGAAAATCCAGGAGGCTCAGAATATCATCTACACGTACAACTCATGCAAAATCTCGTCCACGACACAGAAATGAGAAGGCAGTACACGCCAAGAGTGAGCACCGACTGACAGGAAGATTGCTTCAATGTAGATATGGAGACTGAACCACACCAGTGCAGCTCAGTCCCTGTAAATTACAACTAGGTCACAGAAGAAGATTGATTAATTAAAATATGAAAATCCAGGAGGCTCTGAATATCATCTACTCGTAAAACTCATGCAAGATTTCGGCCACGACACAGAAATGGGAAGGCAGTACACGCCAAGAGTGAGCACCGACTGACAGGAAGATTGCTTCAATGTAGATAAGGAGACGGAACCACACCAGTGCAGCTCAGGCCCTGTGTGCGTGCGTGCGTGCATGCGTGCGCATGTGTGTGCGTGTGCACGCACGCACATGCACGCACACGCACGCAGGCACGCACACGCGCGCGCGCACACACACACACACACACACACACACACACACACACACACACAGTACTCACTTGATCTCACAGTATTCCTTTTCCGACAAGCCAGCGCCACCACCACTACCACCACCACCACCACTACCACCACCACTCCTGCTGACGCCGTTATGATTACTATCTTTTCCTGTGCCTTTTTAGGAGTAGAGGGTGTCGTGGAAGTCGTGGTGGTGATGGTGGAAGTGTCTGTGGACGGGGGCAACGGGCAGGAGGGCAGTTCTTTGGAATTCATGGGTATCATAAAGTAGGTGATGGCACAGGCCCCATGTGGGAATCCTTTTATCCACCTAGAAGACCCATGAGCCACCACACTGAGACTTACGGGCCTTTTCGTGGTACTGTTGGCTTTGCAATACTTCCAGCATTTATGAGACTTAAACCGCAAATAAAGTCCTGTCTTTTTTATCCACGTCTCCACCTGCAATTGCACCCACGAGTCATCGTGCGGGAAACATATTTCCTCGTCATGTTGCCAAATAGTGTGGTTAGTGCCGTCACTTTCCTCGATATCAACTTGGACGCCATCAAAGTCACTCTCAGGCTTCATATACAGATTAAAGTAACCTGCACCGCCTGTAATGTTCATGGTGTCGATGAACTGTGTTTGTCCTTCCTGCACTATTACGTCAGCAGCATTGCAGTCCTGGGCCAGGGTGGGGCTTAGTGTGCCTCCAGGACTTAGTGCCACCAGCAACAGCAGCAGCAGCAGCGACGGCGGCAAACCTTTCTCCATGACTGTGTGTGTGTGTGTGTGTTTAAGGAAAGTCAGAAGTGCGTAACAGGAAGTGAAGACATCCTGTGAGTAGGGATGGAGTCTCTGTGGGAGGGGGAGGGATGTTGTAGGAGTGAGGCATGTGTAGCAGAGGGAAGACAGGAGCATTGCGATGTCTCTAACTCCCAAGCGACGATCCCTCTATTCAGTCATACGCAAAATCAGGGCCCAACACAGACTCCTCTTCCAACAGTGTTACACATCGGATGGTAAAATCGTTGTCAAATTGAAGAACTCTGCAGTTAAGCACACAGTACCATCTGAACAATCCTTGGCAACTTTTCTAGATAAGTACCCACTATTCAAAGATGTAACGGAGGCCCCAGAGAGGATACAGAGCCACTCTACCTAGTACTCAAACATGTAATTAACTGACTATTAGTACTCTTGTCCTCTGGTGGTGCCCTGTATGTCACATGTTACGTTGTTTTTTTACATTTTCATTATGTACCACACTTAATATATCACATCTTCAGTTATGTTAAGCCAACACAGTTCTGGATTATAATACAATTATATGCATACCTGTTGCAGACTAGCAGCCACTTATTTTCTTTATTATCACTCCCCTACCACTGAACCTCTCACTACATCCCCTTCTCTTTACTTCACGACCACGCATCTCTACCTCTCATTTCCCTGTCTACACCTCATTTCATTACATACCCCACTCTTCATTCTCTTTTATTCTCCTGCCCTTTAGCCTCATTCCCTTTTATTCTCCTGCCCTTTAACCTCATTCTCTATCCGTTGTTTCCAACATTAGTTATGAATCTCCCTGATCTAAATCTTTATGACACACTTTTTGATAATTATGAAGAAAAATTTGATGAAAATGGTATAGGTCTGGAAATTGTTAACTTCATCCATAACTCCATAAACACTGAAAATATTTGTAAATATCACGACATTAACTCACATAAGTCAGCACTCCCTATTAATTGTCCTGGTTATTTAAAAATACTTCACGTTAATATTCGCTCCTGTAGCAAAAAAAATTATGATAAACTAATTTCCCTTCTTAAATCACTGCCAAAGCTTCCTGACATATTATGTATTAGTGAAACCTGGCTCAAACCTAACACTGTACCGTTAAACGAAATTCAAGGTTTCAAATCTTAGCATACACTCAGACCCGATGGCTTCGGTGGTGTTGCGACCTGCGTTAATAACAACATCTCTAGCGTTCTGATTAGTGATTACTTTTTGTGCAATGATAATATAGAACTGTGTACAGTTAAAATCGCAATTGGTAGTTCTAGCTACATCGTATCTTCCCTTTATCGCCCCAATAGTAAGCACCATCAAGTAAATGAGTTCACGGCACAAATGGATAACATACTCTCACAGATCATTTTTTCTAATAATAAAACCATAATTTCTGGGGATTTTAACACTAACCTGCTTGAACACAGTTCATACTCACCAACTAACAATTTCTTAAGCACAATGCAATCCCTTAACTATTTTCCTCACACATCCCGGCCCACAAGATTTCCCGACGACAACTCCACAGCCTCCCCCTCCCTACTGGGCCACATATGGACAAATTTTACAGTTTCCTCCTCTCCTGGTATCCTTCTGTCTCCCTTAAATGATCATCTTCAAGTGTTCCTGAACCTTCCAATCCTAGAGAAGATTAATGAAACCCATAAAGTAACCTTTAGGATAAAAAGCAGTGAAAACCGCGCAAAATTTAGAACAGTTAACGGAAATTAATTGGAATTCTTTGTTAACACACCAAGATATACAAACACAACCTTCAACTTATTCCTGGACACAGTGTACAGTATCTATTATTCATCTTTCCCCAAGGTGACAAAATTCATATCAACTAAAAGACTTAAAAAACCATGGATCACTCAAGTTATCATTAAATCAATACAACACAAATTTGCTCTGTATAAAGCTTATAAACTAGGAATGATAAACTTTGATACTTACAAAAATTATAGAAACTATTTAACAAACCTCATTAAACTCACTAAAAGAAACCATTATCTACAAAAATTCTCAGATTTTGGATTAAATACCAGGAAAATATGGGAAACAATAACTGAACTCTCAAACGCCAAGACTAAAATGAAGACAACAACAAAGTCAGTAATGCACAACAACCAAGTCAGTAATGCACAACAACCAAACAAAGAACACGCCGCATGAAATATCAAATGCATTTAACGACTATTTCTCAAACACTGCCCCTGAACTTGCACACAGACTACCTCCCTTACAAACCTGCCACAACTCATATCTCCGCGGTGACTCTCCACACTCTATGGTGACACCCATTACAACAAACTATGACATAATTAAAGTAATATCAGCTCTCAAAAACAAAAAAAGGTCACAATGATGAAACACCAGTTGCTGTTAATAAAAGAAAACAGACTTATTTGCCAGACCACTCACACTTCAACCAATCAGTCAACACAGGAACCTTCCTTGACAATCTGAAACTTGGTAAAATCATTCCCATTTATAAATCAGGTCGTAAAACAGATGTATCAAACTACAGACCCATCTCTATATTACCTAATTTTTCCAAGATATTTGAATCATTAATGAAAAAACATTTATTTATTTATTTTTTTAAACAAGATGGAAATTTTAAATAATGGACATTTTGGTTTCAGACCAGGCTTCAGCACTTTTGATGCCATAAATACTTTTACGTCTGACCATACAGCACTGAATAAAACCAAATCTATCTTATCCATTTTTATAGACTTCCGTAAGGCTTTTGACACAGTGCAACCTCATATTCTCCTAGATAAAATGTACCAGTATGGTATTCGTGGATGTATCCATGACTGGTTCAGATCTTCTCTAAATAACAGACAACAATATACAGTCTTTAACAATAACTTATCCCCAACTAAACCGGTATACCTAGGAGTACCCCAAGGAAGCATACTGGGCCCTATACTCCTTCTTTTATATATCAATGATATCTTCATTGTATCACATACACTCCACACTATATTATTTGCAGATGATTCTACATTTTATTTGACTGGAGAAAACCAACAGTTTTAATCTATATGGCCAATACAGAACTTAAAAAATTTTCCACCTGGTGCCTAGCAAACCGACTCACAGTTAATACTAATAAAACCTACTACATGCTATTTTCTAAAAACATTGCCACCTACCAACCACTTTCAAACCTAAGTATACTAAACAGTGATATTCTACAGGTAAATCAAATAAAATTCCATGAAATAACTTTTGACAAAAATTTAAACTTCAAGCACCACTTGTCTAATCTATGTTTAAAGATATCAAGAACCATCCCACTCCTTCTCAAAGTAAGACATTTTTTTCCAATTAAGGTTCTTAAATGTTTATATTATGCTCACATTTATCCACAACTTAATTATTGTAACCCTATCTGGTCCTATACTCATCCCTGTCATCTGTATCAACTTAATAAACTACATAAAAAAGTTGTCAAGATAATAACTAACAGTAATTTTAATGAACACACACAAAGATTATTTAAAACATTAGATATTTTGAATACTGCCGATTTATCTAAGCTGAACATTGCATCTTATGTGTACAAAACAATAAATTATAATAACTACAACACACAACCTATAAACTATTACCAAACCCGTAACCAGCATTCATTGAATATCCCCAGACACAAACTAACCCAGTTCAAACATTCACTGCTGTACTTAGGACTAAAAATATGGAATGATGTGCCACTTAATATCAGACAGTCCACCAGCCTACCTTCATTTGAGAAAAATTTAAAAAGACCTAAGATACACTCCTACTGAATCTCATATTCCAATAAGCTGATGTAAAGTTACGATTATGAATGTCTTATATTTACTGTGTCCATTATTTCACATTACCATTATTATTAGCAGTAGTAGTAATTTACTATTATTATTATTGCTGTTGTTATTGTTATTATTATTATTATTATTATTATTATTATTATTATTATTATTATTATTATTATTATCTTTATCATTATTATTAGTATTATCATTATTATCATTAGTATTATATTTATTATTATAATTAATATTCTTTTTAGTATTATCTTGATAACATTAGTTGTATTATGTTATATTATGCTCATAACATTGTTTATCTATAACCATTTTATTATTATTATTATTATTGTTATTATTATTATTATTATCATTATTATTATTATTATTATCATCATCATCATCATCATCATCATCATTATCATCATATCTATAACCATTTTATTATTATTATTATCATTATTATTATTATTATTATTATTATTATTATTATTATTATTATTATTATTATTATTATTATTATTATCATCATCATCATCATCATCATCATCATCAACATCATCATCATAACTATATTATTATTATTATTACTATTATTACTATTATTATTATTATTATTATTATTATTTTTTTTTTTTTTTTTTTTTTTTTTTTTTTTTTTTTTTAATATTTATCATTATTATTATGTGTTGTAATTTACTGCTTGGATATGAGGAAGTTTCAATTCAACGGTATGGATGTATGTGTATTGGTTTACCTGCACATACATATGGATGCACTTATAATGTGAATGGATGTTACATTTTCTTCCCTTTTTTTTCATGTTTTTTTTTTTGTTGTTGTTGTTTCTATAGCATTGCCCGTAAAGCTTTCTATAGCTTGCAAAGGGCTATTTGTCTCATTTGTTTATCTTTTCAAAAATACATGTATATAAGATAAGGTGTTTTAAGTGTTCAAAGTGTAGGGGAGGGGGAGGGGTGTTGTGGGAGTGAGGCATGTGTGGAAGGGGGAAGACAGGAGTATTGTGATGGTAGCCTGCTGTGTGGGGGACACGGAGAGGTGTTGTGGGAGTGGTGCCCACACATCACACCACACCAAACTACTACACCGCAGTACACCACACCACACACCACACCACACCCACTCTACACCACATTACTCCATACACAACACAACACCATGCCACACAGCACCGCACACTACACCAGATCGTACCACACCACACAACACCACACCACCACATCATAATCAAACCACACTACACATCATATCACATCATATTACACAGCACACCACACACCACACCGCCCTGTACGTCACACCGTACACCACATCACAACACACTACAGAACACCACACCATTTCATTAACAAAAAGTTGTTTTCCTGCCTGGAATCTCTCTCTCTCTCTCTCTCTCTCTCTCTCTCTCTCTCTCTCTCTCTCTCTCTCTCTCTCTCTCTCTCTCTCTCTCTCTCTCTCTCTCTCTCTCATAGGATAATGCGAGACCTGATACATAGCACTACCTTATAAACTGCCAGGTAACGCTAAATATACGGAATGGAAATGCGTTAGGAGTGTCAGCATTTTCTTCATATAATACGAAGGTAATCACATTTGTTACATATGTATTGAACATTCTAGTGGTACGTGAATCTCGAGTAGTTAATGAGATCTCAAGGTATTTAATGTTTGATAATAAACACGTGCATATCACAATACGAGTAAAGTAAGCAGTGATTATACATGTGCTGTATTTGCGTTCCATCATATTCATAGTTAATCTAATGAAGTTATCAAAGCGACACTACTATTAATAAAATACAACCTAAATAAAAATATAACCTAGTATATTTTCGTAATCTTATTTACAATTCCACTCCTCTCTCAACTTGTGTAAAGCATCTCCCCCACACATCCTCATCCGACTTCTGTTACCTCCCTTAATCCTGCCCCCTCGTTGCCCCATTCTAGAGTGACAGAACTTAGAAAATATCCCATTTTAGAGTCTTTAGCTTTTCCTCTATAGCTGGGACAGTCATCAATGAAACAGTTATTTGCCATTTTAACGGAGTCATGACATGCCCGCCTTGAAAAACAGACTGACAGTTTCGTCAGTGATATGAGTTGAGGAGAGCTAGGAACGGGATATACTGATCCTGCTTGCCTGTCGCCTGAGGGGAAGTGTGACTCCAATCGATGCTGCAGTGCGAAGCAGACTACTGGACGCTCATCATGGTAGCAATTAGTGGAGAAAGAAGCGTGCGTTGCTGCGGAACTGTAAACCTTGGTGCTGCAAGAGGAGCAGCCGCGAGATAAAGGAAGAAAACAGCTGCGATGACGAAATAGAGAGGAGAGGACCAGGAACAGAACTGGAAAGATTTACGTGATAAGTAGTGAATAAATAAATAAGCAAAGGGAAGGAAGGCAGGAAGATGGAATAGAAGATAAGGGAGGAGAGGCAGACAGCGATGTTATAATAGGTTTCAAAGGCCGTATTACATTGTTTTCAGGAGTGACGCAAAAAAAAAAAAAAAAAAATTGGGATCATACGTATTTTGGCAGAGCTTATTTCAGACATTCTACTGATTTTCGTCACTTTGATTAAGAAACAAAGACTACAAAAGCAGGAAGACGGAGAAGAGGACCACGCCCACACACTCACAAACACCTGCCCTCCACCCACGCACTGCTTTGCCTCTCCTCTCCTCCCAGCCTCAGCCGCGACAGAGGAGTCTTCTCGGCCGTGACACTTGCTGTTTCTCTCCACTGTTTCGAAACGAGTGCCGCACCTTCCACCTTTCCTTAATTAATCAGAGCCGGGCTCACCTGAGTCTCAGACGCCTACCTCACTCAACACTCACAAAGATAACAATAACAAAAAGTCACTGCAATTTTTATTACACCTTCCTTCTTAACTCTTCATTGACAACAATTCAGGGATAAGTGTCATTTGGCAACGCTGTCTACTAACTCGTGCTCTGATAGCCTGTTGCGTCTCGGCTTCTTGGAGGAGGCGCGAGCTCATTGGTGGATGAGTATTGTGGGTAAGTACCTTTTTTTTTTTTTTATGTAGGAGGGACACTGGCCAAGGGCAACAAAAATCCAATAAAAAAAAATACCCACTGAAATGCCAGTCCCATAAAAGGGTCAAAGCAGTAGTCAAAAATTGATCAATAAGTGTCTTGAAACCTCCCTCTTGAAGGAATTCAAGTCATAGGAAGGTGGAAATACAGAAGCAGGCAGGGAGTTCCAGAGTTTACCAGAGAAAGGGATGAATGATTGAGAATACTGGTTAACTCTTGCATTAGAGAGGTGGACAGAATAAGGGTGAGAGAAAGAAGAAAGTCTTGTGCAGCGAGGCCGCGGGAGGAGGGGAGGCATGCAGTTAGCAAGATCAGAAGAGCAGTTAGCATGAAAATAGCGGTAGAAGACAGCTAGAGATGCAACATAGCGGCGGTGAGAGAGAGGCTGAAGACAATCAGTTAGAGGAGAAGAGTTGATGAGACGAACAGCTTTTGATTCCACCCTGTCTAGAAGAGCAGTATGAGTGGAACCCCCCCCCAGACATGTGAAACATACTCCATACATGGACAGATAAGGCCCTTGTACAGAGTTAGCAGCTGGGGGGGTGAGAAAAACTGGCGGAGACGTCTCGAAACACCTAACTTCATAGAAGTTGTTTTAGCTAGAGATGAGATGTGAAGTTTCCTGTTCAGATTATAAGTAAAGGACAGACCGAGGATGTTCAGTGTAGAAGAGGGGGACAATTGAGTGTCATTGAAGAAGAGGGGATAGTTGTCTAGAAGGTTGTGTCGAGTTGATAGATGGAGGAATTGAGTTTTTGAGGCATTGAACAATACCAAGTTTTCTCTGCCCCAATCAGAAATTTTAGAAAGATCAGAAGTCAAGCGTTCTGATCTGAACGTAAAACCTGAGTGTTTTACGTGTCTGAATGCGACTGTTTGAAATATTCGTACTTCCGCCTACCACTGCTTGCCATTTGTTGCCAAAAAAAAAAAAGACCATTTACGTGAACACCTGAGTAATAGGAAGTGGAAAATGATGTGGAGTGATGTGGTGAGCTGTGATGTACGATGTGACGTATGGAGTGGTGTGGTGTGTGGTGTGCTGTGTAATATGATGTAATATGATGGGTGGTGTGGTGTGATGTATGATGTGGTGGTGTGGTGTACTGGTTTGGTGTAGTGTGTGGTGTTCTGTGGCATGATGTTGTGTAGTGTGTGATGTAATGCGGTGTCGTGTGGTGTGGTGTGTGGTGTGGTTGTAGTATGGTGTAGTAGTTTGGTGTGGTGTAGTGATGTGTGGGCACCACTCCCACAACACCTCTCCCTGTCCTCCACACAACAGGCTACCATCACAATACTCCTGTCTTCCCCCTCCCACACATGCCTCACTCCCACAACACCCCTCTCCCTTCCCCTACCATCACAATGCTCCTGTCTTCCCTCTGCTACACATGCCTCACTCCTACAACATCCCTCCCCCTCCCACAAAGACTCCATCTCTACTCACAGGATGTCTTCACTTCCTGTTAT
Source organism: Scylla paramamosain (assembly GCF_035594125.1). Classification (NCBI taxonomy): domain Eukaryota; kingdom Metazoa; phylum Arthropoda; class Malacostraca; order Decapoda; family Portunidae; genus Scylla; species Scylla paramamosain. Next base: position 6,314,247 of record NC_087194.1, read on the forward strand.
GCACTCCTGACTTTCCTTAAACACACACACACACACACACACACACACATACACAGTCATGGAGAAAGGTTTGCCGCCGTCGCTGCTGCTGCTGCTATTGCTGGTGGCGCTAAGTCCTGGAGGCACACTAAGCCCCACCCTGGCCCAGGACTGCAATGCTGCTGACGTAATAGTGCAGGAAGGACAAACACAGTTCATCGACACCATGAACATTACAGGCGGTGCAGGTTACTTTAATCTGTATATGAAGCCTGAGAGTGACTTTGATGGCGTCCAAGTTGATATCGAGGAAAGTGACGGCACTAACCACACTATTTGGCAACATGACGAGGAAATATGTTTCCCGCGCGATGACTCGTGGGTGCAATTCCAGGCTGAGACATTGATAAAAAAGACAGGACTTTATTTGCGGTTTAAGTCTCATAAATGCTGGAAGTATTGCAAAGCCAACAGTACCACGAAAAGGCCCGTAAGTCTCAGCGTGGTGGCTCATGGGTCTTCTAGGTGGATAAAAGGATTCCCACCCACGGCCTGTAACGTCACCTACTGTATGAGAGGCATTAATTCCAATGAACTGCCCTCCTGCCCGGTGCCCCCGTCCACAACCACTACCACCATCACCTCCACGACTTCCACGACACACTCTTCTCCTAAACTGACACAGGAAAAGATAGTAATCATAACGGCGTCAGCAGGTGTGATGGTGGTGGTGGTGGTGGTGGTGGTGGTGGTAGTGGTGGCCTGTCGGAAAAGGAATACTGTGATATCAAGTGAGTACTGTGTGTGTGTGTGTGTGTGTGTGTGTGTGTGTGTGTGTGTGTGTGTGTGTGTGTGTGTGTGTGTGTGTGTGCGCGCGCGCGCGCGTGTGTGCGTGCCTGCGTACGTGTGCGTGCGTGCGCGCGCACGCATGCACGCACGCACGCACACAGGGCCTGAGCTGCACTGGTGTGGTTCCGTCTCCTTATCTACATTGAAGCAATCTTCCTGTCAGTCGGTGCTCACTCTTGGCGTGTACTGCCTTCCCATTTCTGTGTCGTGGCCGAAATCTTGCATGAGTTTTACGAGTAGATGATATTCAGAGCCTCCTGGATTTTCATATTTTAATTAATCAGTCTTCTTCTGCAGCTGCTCACATGTTCATATTGGATCGCTGTTCCTCTCTGGTCTTCTCCATAAGGCTCTGTGTTCCACCTCCTCTCCACTCAACCATTTTTCCCTCAGGTCCTCTCTTTTGCAATCTTTCTATCGATTCTTCGACCAGCCTCGTCGTCTTCTAACAAACACTCTCATACTTAGTATTCTTCTGCCGACATACTGTTCCTCTCTTCTTGTAATATGACCAAACCATTGCATTCTCCTCTCTTGTATTTTCTTTGACACTTCCGTTACTAAATTATTTTTTCACTTTTTTTCTTCTTTGTCACACCAAGCATCCACCTTAACATTCTCATCTCAGCAACCTCCAACTTCTCTTCCTGTAATTTCTTTATCGGCCAAGATTCAGCATTGTATGTTACTGCTGACTTCACCACCGACTTGAATACTTTACCTTTTAGTTTTAATTAGTTCATTTTAATTAATTAATGTTATTTGCATTTCTTACAAGTTACCATGAAAACTGCTACTTTCATACATCTTAAGTTCATTCAGAGTTACTTAATGTTACTTTAATCTTTTCCACATTCATGGACAATAATTTATGGAATCATTGTGCATGAACATAGACAATATCAATTTTATGAATACATTTATTATTCAATCAATGTTCAGTTAATTAATGTTCAGTTAGAAACACACATGATGTCAGCATCACATCAATTCAGTTTATTTTCACAAAAGTGCATCCTACAAATCTATACCAAACCAAACGTAAAACTTATAAATATTCAGTAAGTATATAAGAATATAATGAATGTATTTTTTCTCCTTCTCTTCATAAGATGCTTAATATCTAGACAGCATTACACTCTCAAGTTCCACGTACTTAAAGTTGTTCTGTCCATCTCGGCCTCTCTCTGGTCAGGCCCTTTGGAACCTCCTCCTCTGTCTGCTACTGAATTCTTATTTTGTCACTCTACTCATAGAAAATTTGTTTGGTACTGTCTTTATCCCCTCAGAAAATTATATTTTCATAACATATTACATCACCACCATTCACATTTCCTATTTACACATATGATCCGCCCACAGGTGAGGTACTTGATACAGAAGAACGCCAGTCAGAGTATAGGGACAGATTTGGAGATGAGCTTAAGTGGGCGATGATATTTTCTATAGGCTAACATTTCTCCTCTGGTGCCTCGATCGCCTCCCGGCTGACTTTCCCTTCTCGATTGCTTCCTCCGTGTTATCGTCTACAATCTATATCATTCCCGTTAATTTTCTTTTGTGCCATGCTGCCTCACCCAAGTGGTTTATGGCCGCCTTCTTGTTGCTGTGTCCTGAATCCGTGTTTCTTTATTTCTCCGGTTTAATGTCCAGGGTTCCCTCGTTCTTGACATCCGATCTTCCCGACTTGTTTTTTCCCTACTTCTTCTTCTCTAGATCTTCTTTCTTCTTACTTATTCTTTTTTTTTTTTCTTCCTTCTTCCTTTTTCTCTCCTTTTTCTTTTCTTTTTTTTTGTTATCCAAGCTTTTCCTTTCATTTCTTTCATTTATTTATTCATTTATATAACACTCCCCCTTCCCACACACACACACACACACACACACACACACACACACACCGCGTAGTGTTTATCACGCTCGGCTCACAACAGAATTTAAATCCCGGGCCATGCGAGACAAATGGGCGAACCTTTTAATGTGTAGCTCCTCTCCACCAAGCTGTCAGTACATAAGTATGGGATGTGAGCCGAGGGGTTGTGGCCTCGCTGTCCCAATGAGTGGCGTAGGTGTCGTCTCAGTCCTGCCCAAGATTGGTCGCTATGAGCTCTAATCTTTTTCCGTAGGCTGGATCATCAGCAGACGACCTTAGGTGAATAACACGCACACAGACAAACTGTGTCTTGTTCCCACACACCAGCCAACCAGTGATACCAGGGAATTCAACATTTGTTATGCGCGCTGGGGGGAGGGAGAGGTGGGCGGGTATGAACCTTCTGCTCAGCTCTCTTGTCTCCAAACATCAGTTCACCAGTAACAGCAGGGAGTTCAAAATTTCTTATCGCCCGGCAACTGCCCTAGAACCTTAGCTTTCCAAGTAATGGCCGAGGCATCATTTAAAGGATGCCTTAATTTCTGTCGGGTGCTTCGGAGCTCATCGCACACACACACACAGTCATGGGGTGTCTTGCTGCCGCCAGTGCTGCTTCAACTGATACTCCTGGGACTAAGTCCTGGAGGCGCACCAAGCTCCATACTCGTACACACAACATTGTTGTTGTTGTTGGTAGTGGTGGTGGTGGTGGTCTACCGGAAGCGGAATTCTGTGACATCACGGTGAGTAATGTGTGTGTGTGTGTGTGTGTGTGTGTGTGTGTGTGTGTAGGCGATAGACTCACAAACAACAACAACAACAACACCTAACAAACACTCTCATCCTCCACACAGCACGCCCAGCTGGAGATGCCCCGCCACGCCGCGAGCCGCACGACATAGAAAACGATATCTTCATGCCATTTGAAGATCCCGCTAACGGTGCCGCGCCGCAAAGCTTCCAGAACGAACTGTACGAGTCTTTCAACGGCCACGAGGGCAGCCACAACCCATAGACAACCCCGAGACAGCACCCGCCACACAAATATGTCGAGAATTGTCACTTGTAGTTTAGTGCGTGATTGCAGTGCGCACACCGACGTTGACACACACACACACCCAGCAGGAGGCAGTAGGTACCTGTCGAAACGATAATTACTCCCAGTGAGGTCTAAAGCAATGGATCAGAGGTTGCTGTGAACTTATCATTAAACCAGCAGTGACCTAACTGAACGTTTTCTCTACTGAATGTTCTCCAACTAGTCAAAAACTCATTTATTAATAAAAAGTGTCAAAATGTTTCAAGATTTAACTCCCCTTGTGACTTTTGGCACCTGGCCAAAAACATCTCCAATAACTTTGCTTCTTCTTCTTTCCCTTCTTTATTTCAACCAAATGGCACCAATGATATCACATCTATCTCTAAAGCCGAACTCTTCGCCCAAATCTTTGCTAAAAACCTACCTTGGATGATTCAGGGCTTGCTCCTCCCTCTCCTCCACACTCTTAGACTTCTTCATGCTACCTACTAAATTTTTTTCGCAATGGTAATTTTCATGCCCTCGCTGGCCTATACCCTCGAAAGGCTTATGGACCTGATGGGGTCCCTCCTATTGTTCTCCGAAACTGCACTTCCGTGCTTGCACCTTGCCTTGTCAAACTCTTTCAACTCTGTCTGTCAACATCTACCTTTCCTTTTTTGCTGGAAGTTTGCCTACACTCAGCCTGTTCCTAAAAAGGGTGACCGTTCTAATCCCTCAAACTACTGCCCTATTGCTTTAATTTCCTGCCTATTTAAAGTTTTTCAGTCTATCCTCAACAGTAAGATTCTTAAACATCTAACACTTCACAACCTTCTATCTGATCGCCAGTGTGGGTTCCGTCAAGACCGCTCTACTGGTGATCTTCTGGCTTTCCTTACTGAGTCTTGGTCATCCTCTTTTAGAGATTTTGGTGAAACTTTTGCTGTTGCCTTGGACATATCAAAAGCTTTTGAGAGAGTGTGGCACAAAGCTTTGATTTCCAAACTTCCCTCCTATGGCTTCATTCTTTTCTCTGTAACTTCATCTCAAATTTCCTTTCTGACCGTTCTGTTGTTGCTGAGGTAGTCGGTCACTGTTCTTCTCCTAAATCTATTAACAGTGGTGTTCCTCAGGGTTCTGTCCTGTCATGCACTTTCTTCCTATTATTCATCAATGATCTTCTAAACCAAACTTCTTACCCTGATGTTACCACCCTGCACTTTTCCCCGTCTTTTCGTTGACGTCCAACACTTCAGGAAGTAAACATTTCAAGCAGGGAAGCCACAGAACGCTTGACTTCTGATCTCTCTAAAATTTCTGATTGGGGCAGAGCAAACTCTGCCTCAAAAACTCAATTCCTCCATCTATCAACTAGACACAACCTTCCAGACAACTATCTCTTCTTTTTTTAATGACTCAACTGTCTCCCTCTTCTACACTGAACATCCACGGTCTGTCCTTTACCTATGATCTGAACTGGAAACTTAACATCTCATCTCTAGCTAAAACAGCTTCTATGAAGTTAGACGTTCTGAGACGTCTCCGCCAGTTTTTCTCATCCTTCCAGCTGCTAACTTTGTACAGGGGCCTTATCCGTCCATGTATGGAGTATGCTTCACATGTCTGGGGGGTTCCACTCATACTGCTCTTCTAGACAGGGTGGAATCAAAAGCTTTTTGTCTCATCAACTCCTCTCCTCTAAATGACTGTCTTCAGCCTCTTTCTCATCGCCGCAATGTTGCATCTCTTGCTATCTTCATCCGCTACTTTCATGCTAACAGGTTTTCTGATCTTGCTAACTGTATGTCTCCCTTTCTCCCGTGGCCTCGCTGCACAAGACTTTCTTCTTTCTCTCACCCCTATTCTGTCCACCACCCTAATGCAAGAGTTAACCAGTATTCTCAATCATTCATCCCTTTCTCTGATAAATTCTGGAACTCCCTGCTTGCTTCTGTATTTCCGCCTTCCTGTGACTTGAACTCCTTCAAGAGAGAGGTTTCAAGATACTTATCCTTCAATTTTTTACTTCGAACCTTATTCGGGGACCGGCATCTCTGTTTTTTTTTTTTTTTTTATTGGATTTTTGTTACCCTCGGCCAGCGCCTCTCTTACATAAAACACACACACACACACACACACACACACACACACACACACACACAGAGAGAGAGAGAGAGAGAGAGAGAGAGAGAGAGAGAGAGAGAGATAAGAGAAGCTGAGGTATGTACGAAATAAAAAACAAAACAGACTGCCGTCTATCTATCTTAGATTGCCCTTAAAACGACAGGAAAACGTTCCCTTCTCAAGCGGCAACCATTACATTCCCAACAGGCCACGCGAGGGACACAGAGCTCGTCTTCTTTCACAGTGCAGGTGTGTTTGTTTGTGTGTGTGTGTGTAGGAATTATATTATCATATAATATTATGATAACTAAATAAATGTTTGAAATGTGATAATGGCATTTCTTTTTTCTTTCCTAACAGAGAGAGAGAGAGAGAGAGAGAGAGAGAGAGAGAGAGAGAGAGAGAGAGAGAGAGAGAGAGAGAGAGAGAGAGAGAGAAATTTTTTTCCTCTTTCTGTGTGTATGTGTGTACGTGTGTGTGTGTTTCGCTATACACTCAACACTGCTTTGCAGCGATGAGGGGGTGGCCAGGCAGGACGGGCGACTGAGAGGTGACACGTTAACTTTTCCTCGCATAATGCCATGCTGCGTGTTGGGGAAGCCAGCAAGAGGCAAGCAAGTGAAGGCAATTACTACAGCGCCCTCTGTCCCCGTCCAGCCCATGCCGCAGCCTGCTCATCAAAGCCTGCCTCGTTAGACAGGTATGGATCACATAGAGACGATATGTGAAGGAAAAAAGAGTAGAAGAGAAGAAAAAGAAGAAGAAGAAGAAGAAGAAGAAAAAAAAAAAAAAAAGAAGAAGAAATTGATGCTGCCTTCAAATGGCGATGGTTTATTTATGAAGAAACTCGTGTACTCATCACATTCTCTCTCTCTCTCTCTCTCCTCTCGTCTCTCTCTCTCTCTCTCTCTCTACTCTCTCTCTCTCTCTCTCTCTCTCTCTCTCTCTCTAACAGGTTTCAGGAAGCTAAAACACAGAACGCATGTGTTTCTTTTCTCTCGTATCTTTCATCAATAAAATCCTGAAGATGATGATAAAAAAAAAAAGTCTCGCATACCTCTACGTACAAGCGTATTTTTTTTCTCTAAAATTATGTTGTTGTTTCTTTACGAAAAGAAAAAAAATTCTATAGCGTTGCCGACTTTTTCTTCTTCATCATCTCCTCGTCTTCATTTTTTATTTTTTATTTTGCCAGCTCTTCTCTATCTTTATTCTATTTTTTTTTAACTGACATAACTTTTTGGGTGGCTGACGTAACATTTCTGGGAGCTGACATAACATCTCTGCGAGCTGATGTGACACCGTTGGAGTGACATGACGTTTTTTGGGCTGTCATGTTTTCTAGGCTGACATGACATTTTTTTGAGCTGACGTGAGTTATGAGGGACTGACATGACTTTTTTTTGGTGGGTACTTATTTTGATGCATGACATTTATGGGCTGAGATGACGTTTTCTGGGACCGATATAACGTTTTTTTTTGGGGGGGGACGATATATTTTTTTGATTGACGTAACTTTTTTTTTGTGGCTAACATAACATTTTTGGGGGGCTGACAACTTTTTGGTGGCTGGCATTTTGGGGGATTGACTTTTTTTTTTTTTTTCCTAACGAGCCTTACGTGATATTTTTTCATTGACAGTTTTGGGGCGACACGAGAAAAAATGAGGGGTTGATTACTGTGTACATTGAAAAAAGGAAGGAAAGAAAAGAAAAGAGAAAGAAAGAGAAAAAAAAAGAAAGAAAAGAGGATGAAGGAGAAACATGATAATATGCTAAGAAGGAAAGATGAAATACGAAGTAGGCAGATAAAGAAAATAAGAAAGGAGAACGAGGAATCAATAAGAAAAAGAACAAAAAGAAAAAGAAGAACAAGAACAAGAACAAGAACAAGGAGGAGGAGGAGGGGGAGAAGAAGAAGAAGAAGAAGAAGAAGAAGAAGAAGAAGAAGAAGAAGAAGAAGAAGAAGAAGAAGAGAACAAAGTCAGGGAAAGTAGTCAAAAGGAGAAAAATGGAGAGAAATGGAAGAAGGAAAGAAAATATAAAATGGGAAACGAGGAGGTGGGAGGAATAGAAAGAGGAAAAGAAAGAAGAGACTAGGGAGGAGGAGGAGGAGGAGGAAGAGGAGACGAAGAAGAGAAGAAGGCGGAGAGGAAGGCAGGGGAGGAGGAGGAGGAGGAGGAGGAGGAGGGAAAACAGGAACAAGTTTGCAAATATTATCGGCTTTGTTTTGTTTAATGTTTAGTCTTACCTGCAATATACCTGAGGAGGAGGAGGAGGAGGAGGAGGAGACAGATGCACCAATCACAGACGCAAGGCGGGGACAGCACAACCTAAGTCAGCCAATCAGATGTAAGCTTGCTTCCGTGTGTATCTCTCTCTCTCTCTCTCTCTCTCTCTCTCTCTCTCTCTCTCTCTCTCTCTCT
>NC_087194.1:6335014-6340014 GCF_035594125.1 Scylla paramamosain
GAACGCCTGACTTCTGATCTTTCTAAAATTTCTGATTGGGGCAGAGCAAACTTGGTATTGTTCAATGCCTCAAAAACTCAATTCCTCCATCTATCAACTCGACACAATCTTCCAGACAACTATCCCCTCTTCTTCAATGACACTCAACTGTCCCCCTCTTCTACACTGAACATCCTCGGTCTGTCCTTTACTTATAATCTGAACTGGAAACTTCACATCTCATCTCTAGCTAAAACGGCTTCTATGAAGTTAGGTGTTCTGAGACGTCTCCGCCAGTTTTTCTCACCCCCCCAGCTGCTAACTCTGTACAAGGGCCTTATCCGTCCATGTATGGAGTATGCTTCACATGTCTGGGGGGGTTCCACTCATACTGCTGTTCTAGACAGGGTGGAATCAAAAGCTTTTCGTCTCATCAACTCCTCTCCTCTAACTGACTGTCTTCAGCCTCTCTCTCACCGCCGCAATGTTGCATCTCTTGCTGTCTTCTACCGCTATTTTCATGCTAACTGCTCTTCTGATCTTGCTAACTGCATGCCTCCCCTCCTTCCGCGGCCTCGCTGCACAAGACTTTCTTCTTTCTCTCACTCCTATTCTGTCCACCTCTCTAACGCAAGAGTTAACCAGTATTCTCAATCATTCATCCCTTTCTCTGGTAAACTCTGGAACTCCTTGCCTGCTTCTGTATTTCCACCTTCCTATGACTTGAATTCCTTCAAGAGGGAGGTTTCAAGACACTTATCCACCAATTTTTGACCACTGCTTTGACCCTTTTAGGGACTGGCATTTCAGTGGGCATTTTTTTTTATTAGATTTTTGTTGCCCTTGGCCAGTATCCTTCCTACATAAAAAAAAAAAAAAAAAAAAAAAAAAGTTCAACAAGCTTTTATGGAAGTTATTGGGATTTTCAAGGACGTTTCCGTGATTTTGATGTTAGTTTAACAGGTTCGAGTGAAAGTTTTTGGGATTTTCAAGGTGTTTTCATGATTCCAGTGATAGTTTAGCAGGCTACATTGGAGGATATTGGGGCTTTCACAAGTGTTTTCATAATTCTAGTGATAGTTTAAAATGCTTCAGTGAAAGTTATTGGGAGTTTCAAGGGCGTTTTCATGATTATAGGGAAAGTTGAACCACCTCTAGTGGAAGTTATTTGGGTTTTCAAAGGTATTTTCACGATTCTAATAATAGTTTAACAAACTGCAGTGAAAGTTATTGGGATTTTCAAAGATATTTTCACGATTTTAGTTAAAGTTTTTTAAAGTTAAGTTTAAGTTAAAGTTTTAGTTAAAGTTATTGTAGTTTTCAAGGCCGTTTTCATGATTCTAGTTTAACAGGTTGCAGTGGAAGTTATAGGGGTTTTCAAAGGCGTCTTCATGATATTAATGATAGCTTAACGGACTCTAGTGGAAGTTATTGCAGGTTTCAAAGGTGTTTTCATGATTTAATGATAGAATACTAACGACTCTGCATCATCAAAAAGAAAGATACACTCATAAAAACAGGACTAATCATCTCTGCGTCTCTGGAAAATTGTGTTCTAGTGAGAAAACGAAGCGTTTCAAAATACGGAGCCCGGTATCGTATGCACCGCTCTTACCCCCGCGGGAGTTGGCCTTCGTACCTTGCTGCGAGAGGTTGATGTACTCCAATGAAAATGGATGCAAGATCTGTTTGGTGTGGCAGAGAAGGACGCTTACAATGGTGTTTGATGAAGGCAATGATAAATCACTCCTGAATTACACTACAAACGCGCTACCACGCCATAAGCATGGTATTTGTATTTGCTCATGTATTATATTAGTGGAGACTACTGCTGTTACTACTACTGCTGCTACTATTACTACACAACTAATACTTCTACTACTACTACTGCTACGCCTACTGCTACTACTACTACTACTACTACTACTACTACTACTACTGCTACTACTACTACTACTACGCCTACTACTACTACTACTACTACTACTACTACTACTACTACTACTACTACTACTACTACTACTACTACTACTACTACTACTGCTGCTGCTGTTGTTGCTGCTGCTGCTGCTGCTGCTGCTGCTGCTGCCGCCGCTGCTGTTGCTGCTACTGCTACTATTACTATATCTGAGTGAATAGAAATGAAAGTGAAGTCTACAATGATGCACCTGTCGAACAGAACACACACACACACACACACACACACACACATAAATACGTACAGACACCCACACACAGTGGTTACATATACGTGCAGTGCATACTGAATATACCTCACACACACACACACACACACACACACACACACACACACACACACACACACACACACACACACACACACACTGTGGAGTAATACTGACGACAAATAAGATCAAAGGAAAAAGAAACATCATTTACATGCGAACATTCATAAACTTAAAGAAACATTACCCTTACACCAGCCTGTGAATATTAAACACACACACACACACACACACACACACACACACACACACACACACACACACACACACACACACACACACACACACACACACACACACCTCTAATTAAAGAGGTGACTATCCACAAGTGACATGTATTTATGTTTGTGTTGCAAATATACAAGTTGATGTCACCTGTATCTTTCAAGAGAGAGAGAGAGAGAGAGAGAGAGAGAGAGAGAGAGAGAGAGAGAGAGAGAGAGAGAGAGAGAGAGACAGAGAGAATGTTGTCTTTCGTTGTTTTCCTGTGTCCTCCTCCTTCATGAATTATCATGAAAAGAAACATGAATATAGACAAACATTAATTTTATTTTAACATAAGTTATTTTTATGACTCTCTCTCTCTCTCTCTCTCTCTCTCTCTCTCTCTCTCTCTCTCTCTCTCTCTCTCTCTCTCTCTCTCTCTCTCTCTCTCTCTCTCTCTCTCTCTCTCGCAGCCAACAGACCATGACACTGCTCCATATTTGAAGCAACCCAACATTATATTATCTAAATAACCCCAAAAGAGAGTCCTAAAACTTTGAAAGAGGGAAAACTTTTAAACCTTAATCAAAACAAGACAGGAGAGTCATTTTGGATCTGATGATGATGATGGTGATGATGGTCGGGGTGATGATGATGGTGGCAATGATGATGGTGGCGATGACAGGGAGGGAGGTTAAAGACAAAATTATCATCTCTTGTGTTTAAACATATTACAGGAAAATATCAACATATAAAAAATAGACTTTCCTTTTTCCTTTATTTTTTTCGATTTCTCTCTCTCTCTCTCTCTCTCTCTCTCTCTCTCTCTCTCTCTCTCTCTCTCTCTCTCTCTCTCTCTCTCTCTCTCTCTCTCTCTCTCTCTCTCTCTCACCACCACCACCACCACCTCTCACCCACAGCTGAAGTCTCAGAACAAAGTAAAAAGTAGTAGTAGTAGTAGTAGTAGTAGTAGTAGGAGGAGGAGGAGGAGGAGGAGGAGGAGGAGGAGGAGGAGGAGGAGGAGGAGGAGGAGGAGGAAGAGGTAGTGAAAAAAAAAGAGGAACGAACATGCCCCAGAGAATTATAGCTGATATATAATTTCGTTTCCTCAAATTGGTCTAGTTAAGTACACTCCTTTCAGTTCCCTAACCGCGGACACTAATTATCTATAACTTATATGAGGAGGAGGAGGAGAAGGAGGAGGAGGAGGAAGCACACGGCAAGAATAAAGTTAATAGTGAAGAAAACAAAAATTTCCAGCACGTAAAACATCAAATGAAGCAAAAATGACCCAGCAGGAATCGAAGGAATTGTCGGCGCATCTCAGAGTATCATTAGCTAAGAAGACGAGTTTCAAGACGATGTTTTGTGACCGGAGGCTGAAACCGCGAGAAATGTGACTTTTTTTTTTTTTCGTCTGACATTTGTGGGGTTATAATAAGCGTTATTCATGAGTGTCGAGAGAGAGAGAGAGAGAGAGAGAGAGAGAGAGAGAGAGAGAGAGAGAGAGAGAGAGAGAGAGAGAGAGAGAGAGAGAGAGAGAGTTTCTTTTCGTATATTTTGTTCTCTCTCTCTCTCTCTCTCTCTCTCTCTCTCTCTCTCTCTCTCTCTCTCTCTCTCTCTCTCTCTCTCTCTCTCTCTCTCTCTCTCTCTCTCTCTCATTTGATAAACAGTGAGAATATTGGCTTACATTCTATCCCTCCTTCTGCTCCTCCACCTCTTCGAAAAGTCACTTTAAATCCAGCTTGTCCAGCCTCTTCAGCCTACCCAATACTAGTCTCTTACACTACTCCACTCTTAAGCTGCCCCGCCCACACACGCCCACACCCGTTCAAACCCGCCCCTAGCGCCCACTCACTCCCTCCTTCCTTCGATTTCTTTCCTTCCCTAGTGTGTGTGTGTGTGTGTGTGTGTATTGTGATGTACGTATATATTATTCACACACACACACACACACACACACACATACATACAAATTTCCTTTCTCCAGTTCTCGCTAATCTATTCCTTCTCTTCTTCCTCCTCCTCCTCCTCCTCCTCCTCCTCCTCCTCCTCCTCCTCCTCCTCCTCCTCCTCCTTCTCCTTCTCCTCCTCGTCCTCTTACTCCTTTCTTTTCTTTATCTCTTCTTGCGATATATTTACTCGACATCCAAGTCTTGTAACTCTCTCTCTCTCTCTCTCTCTCTCTCTCTCTCTCTCTCTCTCTCTCTCTCTCTCTCTCTCTCTCTCTCTCTCTCTCTCTCTCTCAAAATAAATTGTAGTAGTAGGAGTAGTAGTAGTAGTAGTAGTAGTGGTTGTTGTTATTGTTGTTGTTGTTGTTGTTGTTGTTGTTGTTGTTGTTGGTGTTGTTGTTATTCTTGAAGTAGTAGTAGTAGTAGTAGTAGTAGTAGTAGTAGTAATAGTAGTAGTAGTAGTTGTAGTAATAGTAGTAGTAGCAGTAGTAGTAATAGTAGTACCACCACCACCACCACAAAATCTTTCTTCCACGTATCATTCCCTTCCACCCTCGTCCATTATCTCAACCACCACCTGTAAACTCTCCCCGTTCCCCATCTTCCCTCACCTCCCCAT
>NC_087194.1:6350014-6360014 GCF_035594125.1 Scylla paramamosain
TTCCCTATACTCGCCATAGGACAGTTACGTAAGGAAAATAACCTCGTATGGGCAACAAAATGCCACTTTCTTCTTAGCTATAAAAGTAGTACTTTTATTATTCATTTCACCTGCCTCACCAATGGTTATTCTATGGAACATATTCTGAAACACTTTTATACAGCAGCTCCTCTACCTACATTCAAAGACTCTAGTTGAAGTTAGAAAGGATCAACAAGATTTCTGCATTATTAACACTCCTGAGAACCCGATTAATTATTTCTGTGACTTAGCCATGGTAAGAGCGCAAACCGTTTCTGTATACGGGTTTAAACCTCACTAATGACAACACCATAAACACATATAAAACTTCAATTCCTCACTATACGTCCTACCAACACAATCATCGTCCTGAGACTGCATCTTCTTACTCTGAAAAGGACCATCACCTTCCCTGTCGACACCGTAAGCCAGAAAAAAGTAAATTATCTCTGATAAAAAATTTTGTGGTCTTCAAAATATCACCGTCTGCCAGGCAATCTTCCTTCCCTCTTTCCATCTTACTGTTAATCATACTGTTATTATTGCTGCTGGTGTTTCATGATCTTCTCTCATTCCCATTTGATTCTTTCTTCCCCATTCAGGTAATCCCCATCCTCTTTAACAGGAGGAGGAGGGATGGGCGGGATGCAGCCCTACGCCCTTATCCTGTTGCTGACTCCCTTCCTTCTTCCCTGCTGTCGAGCCACATACAGACTTGGAGGTATGTCAAGCATAAAAAGAGGTAAGAGGTGTTAACAGGAGGAGAGGGAGGAGGAAGACAGTGAAAGAAGGCCAGAAAGAGGGTGCTGGTGTGAGGACACAGCCACACCCTTGCCGCCCACATTGCATGGCGTGCCTTTCCCCATGGGACTTAAAGGCCCCGACCAACCTCGCCTTTGTCCCCGACTTGACCTAGCCCCTGACCGCCCTGGCTAACACTACGTGGGAGTGAGGTCAACCCTCATCCCTTTGTCTCTGCGGTGCTCAAGCTTGCCCCACGGCCGGATGGGCTCCCAGGAGTTCACGAGCCCTTTACCATTCTGGCCGCGTGACCTTCCATTACCTCATGAGTCTCATGAGGCCCAGCAACCACTCCAGTCCTTGTCCGCTTTTCCTCAGTTTTTTTTTTCTTTTTTTTATGTAGGAAGGACACTGGCCAAGGGCAACAAAAATCTAATAAAAAAAAATGCCCACTGAAATGCCAGTCCCATAAAAGGGTCAAAGCAGTGGTCAAAAATTGATGGATAAGTGTCTTGAAACCTCCCTCTTGAAGGAATTCAAGTCATAGGAAGGTGGAAATACAGAAGCAGGCAGGGAGTTCCAGAGTTTACCAGAGAAAGGGATGAATGATTGAGAATACTGGTTAACTCTTGCGTTAGAGGTGGACAGAATAGGGATGAGGGAAAGAAGAAAGTCTTGTGCAACGAGGCCACAGGAGGAGAGGCATGCAGTTAGCAAGATCAGAAGAGCAGTTAGCATGAAAATAGCGGTAGAAGGCAGCTAGATATGCAACATCGCGGCGGTGAGAGAGAGGCTGAAGACAGTCAGTTAGAGGAGAGGAGTTGATGAGACGAAAAGCTTTTAATTCCACCCTGTCTAGAAGAGCAGTATGTGTGGAACACCCCCCCAGACATGTGAAGCATACTCCATACATGGACGGATAAGGCCCTTGTACAGAGTTAGCAGCTGGGGGGGGTTAGAAAAACTGGCGGAGACATCTCAGAACACCTAACTTCATAGAAGCTGTTTTAGGTAGAGATGAGATGTGAAGTTTCCAGTTCAGATTATAAGTAAAGGACAGACCGAGGATGTTCAGTGTAGAAGAGGGGGACAGTTGAGTGTCATTGAAGAAGAGGGGATAGTTGTCTGGAAGGTTGTGTCGAGTTGATAGATGGAGGAATTGAGTCTTTGAGGCATTGAACAATATCAAGTTTGCTCTGCCCCAATCAGAAATTTTAGAAAGATCAGAAGTCAGGCGTTCTGTGGCTTCCCTGCGTGATATGTTTACCTCCTGAAGGGTTGGACATCTATGAAAAAGACATGGAAAAGTGCAGGGTGGTATCATCAGTGTAGGAGTGGATAGGACAAGAAGTTTGGTTTAGAAGATCATTAATGAATAATAAGAAGAGAGTGGGTGACAGGACAGAACCCTGAGGAACACCACTGTTAATAGATTTAGGAGAAGAACAGTGACCGTCTACCACAGCAGCAAAAGAATGGTCAGAAAGGAAACCTGAGATGAAGTTACAGAGAGAAGGATAGAAACCGTAGGAGGGTAGTTTAGAAATCAAAGCTTTGTGCCAGACTCTATCAAAAGCTTTTGATATGTCCAAGGCAACAGCAAAAGTTTCACCAAAATCTCTAAAAGAGGATGACCAAGATTCAGTAAGGAAAGCCAGATGATCACCAGTAGAGTGGCCTTGACGGAACCCATACTGGCGATCAGATAGAAGGTTGTGAAGTGATAGATGTTTAAGAATCTTCCTGTTGAGGATAAATTCAAAAACTTTAGATAGGCAGGAAATTAAAGCAATAGGACGGTAGTTTGAGGGATTAGAATGGTCACCCTTTTTAGGAACAGGCTGAATGTAGGCAAACTTCCAGCAAGAAGGAAAGGTAGATGTTGACAGACAGAGCTGAAAGAGTTTGACTAGGCAAGGTGCAAGCATGGAGGCACAGTTTCGGAGAACAATAGGAGGGACCCCATCAGGTCCATAAGCCTTCCGAGGGTTTAGGCCAGCGAGGGCATGGAAAACATCATTGCGAAGAATTTTAATATGTGGCATGAAGTAGTCAAAGGGTGGAGGAGAGGGAGGAACAAGCCCAGAATCGTCCAAGGTAGAGGTTTTAGCAAAGGTTTGAGCAAAGAGTTCAGCTTTAGAAATAGATGTGATAGCAGTGGTGCCATCTGGTTGAAATAGAGGAGGGAAAGAAGAAGAAGCAAAGTTATTGGAGATATTTTTGGCTAGATGCCAGAAATCACGAGGGGAGTTAGATCTTGAAAGGTTTTGACATTTTCTGTTAATGAAGGAGTTTTTGGCTAGTTGGAGAACAGACTTGGCATGGTTCCAGGCAGAAATATAAAGTGCATGAGATTCTGGTGATGGAAGGCTTAAGTACCTTTTGTGGGCCACCTCTCTATCATGTATAGCACGAGAACAAGCTGTGTTAAACCAAGGTTTAGAAGGTTTAGGATGAGAAAAAGAGTGAAGAATGTATGCCTCCATGCCAGACACTATCACCTCTGTTATGCACTCAGCACACAAAGACAGGTCTCTGACATGGAAGCAGTAGTCATTCCAAGGAAAATCAGCAAAATACCTCCTCAGGTCCCCCCAACTAGCAGAGGCACAACGCCACAGGCACCTTCGCTTAGGGGGATCCTGAGGAGGGATTGGAGTGATAGGACAAGATAAAGATATGAGATTGTAATCGGAGGAGCCCAACGGAGAAGAAAGGGTGACAGCATAAGCAGAAGGATTAGAGGTCAGGAAAAGGTCAAGAATGTTGGGCATATCTCCAAGACGGTCAGGAATACGAGTAGGGTGTTGCACCAATTGCTCTAGGTCATGGAGGATAGCAAAGTTGTAGGCTAGTTCACCAGGATGGTCAGTGAAGGGAGAGGAAAGCCAAAGCTGGTGGTGAACATTGAAGTCTCCAAGAATGGAGATCTCTGCAAAAGGGAAGAGGGTCAGAATGTGCTCCACTTTGGAAGTTAAGTAGTCAAAGAATTTCTTATAGTCAGAGGAGTTAGGTGAGAGGTATACAGCACAGATAAATTTAGTATGAGAGTGACTCTGTAGTCGTAGCCAGATGGTGGAAAACTCGGAAGATTCAAGAGCGTGGGCACGAGAGCAGGTTAAGTCATTGCGCACATAAATGCAGCATCCAGCCTTGGATCGAAAATGAGGATAGAGAAAGTAGGAGGGAACAGAAAAGGGGCTACTGTCAGTTGCCTCAGACACCTGAGTTTTAGTGAGGAAAAGAAGATGAGGTTTAGAAGAGGAGAGGTGGTGTTCTACAGATTGAAAATTATATCTTAGACCGCGAATGTTGCAGAAGTTAATGAAGAAAAAGTTGAGGGGGGTGTCGAGACACTTAGGGTCGTCAACAGAAAGGCAGTCCGACCTGCGGACATTTATGGTCCCCTCCCCAGATGGGGACTCCGAGGCTGGTGTAGGAGTCGCCATGATGATTTTAAAATTTTTGAGTGAAGGGTGTGTGTGTTATTAGGTGCTTGTAGTTTTGTGTGGAGGAAGAGAGTTGTCTTTAAAGGGCAGGCTGTGACTGCCCCCTTGTGTTGTGAGACACAAAGGGAAACGTTCAGTGAGGTCACAGCTGGGTTTAATGATAAGTTCACAACACCCCCTGAACAGTGCTTTAGACCTCACTGGGAGTAATTATCGTTTCGGCAGGTGTCTATTGCCTCCTCCTATGAACTGGGAGTATTTACAGTTAGACAGGCCAGTTGCTTTAAGGGGATAATTAAGTAATTACTGGCCAAGTGCCTAGGCCTATATGGTTAGCATAGGAGTCTCTATAGTTGTCTGCCAGGGAGTGTAGTTAATTACAACGAATTCCGTATTCGGGAACGAGTGTGTGTGTGTGTGTGTGTGTGTGTGTGAGTGTGTGTGTGTGTGTGTGTGTGTGCGTGTGATTCACCTACGGTCGTTTGCTGGTCACCCAGCCAGCCGTTACCCTGCAGAAAGAGCTCAGAGAGCTCATAGTGACCGATCTTTGGGTAGGACTGAGACCACTTACGCACCACACACCGGGACAGCGAGGTCACAACCCCTCAGGTAACATCCCGTACCTACTTGCTACTAGCTGAACAGGGGCTACACATTAAAAGGCTCGCCCATTTGCCACGCCGCTCTCGGGATCCGAACCCAGGCCTTCTTGGTTGTGAGCCGAGCATGCTAACTACTACACTATGCGGTGTGTGTGTGTGTGTGTGTGTGTGTGTGCTAAGCTCTGTTACAGTGAGATGAATTACTCTCCTGTTCGTTTGTGGGCATTTGTCTGTATTTGTGTTGTTGTTGTTGTTGTGGTGTTGTATTAAATACTACTATTGAGTGAGGTTCAGGCAGAATGCTCAGCAAGACTTAAGTGAATAGCTGTACAGTGAATTTTACTCCCTCTTCAGGCCCTGACAAGGCTTTCTGTCCAGGAGGTAGTAAATAACACTACTCAGCGAGAGATATAACACTTTGATGGACAATGGGTGAAATTTGTTACTTAGGGCAGTAGCCCAATGGTGTTTTATACTTCGACCTTATATGCATTGTCGCTCATTGTAATTCTCTCTCCCAGGAATGTGGCGATCGATTCTTTTCCTGCTGTTGGAGTTGGTCGTTGGTGAACTATTTCCTTGTCTGCTGGTGTGAGAAACAGACTGGGGACTTTATTTGTGTAACTTGGTGTTACGACCGGTGGTAAGGGATGCAAGAGTCAAAAGAGGATCTAGTAGCCCATCTTAAGCCCTGTACCCAGTCATGTAGGGGATGACTTGGGGGAAGTTAGACCAGTTGAGGCAGCTGTGGGAAAGGCAGGGTTTTGTGGTCTTAACAATATATATATATATATATATATATATATATATATATATATATATATATATATATATATATATATATATATATATATATATATATATATATATATATATATATATATATATATATATATATATATATATATATATATATATATATATATATATATATATATATATATATATATATATATATATATATATATATATATATATATATATATATATATATATATATATATATATATATATATATATATATATATATATATATATATATATATATATATATATATATATATATATATATATATATATATATATATATATATATATATATATATATATATATATATATATATATATATATATATATATATATATATATATATATATATATATATATATATATATATATATATATATATATATATATATAATCCCATTTTCTTTTACAGATATCTCATCTTTAAAAACAGAAACCAAGCTGGAGGGGCGAGGGGCAGGGGGCTTGGATCCATTTTGTAAGGAAGCCCATGGTCTCTTCCCTCATGAGTGGAACTGCAGCCAATTCATTACGTGTGCCAATGGGCGCGGGTGTGTTAAGGACTGCCCAAAAGGAACGCGATTCAACAGTGTTTTGAAAATTTGCGTCTGGCCAGATCAGACGATGTGCAAACCAAGTAAGAGAGAGAGAGAGAGAGAGAGAGAGAGAGAGAGAGAGAGAGAGAGAGAGAGAGAGAGAGAGAGAGAGAGAGAGAGAGAGAGAGAGAGAGAGAGAGAGAGAGAGAGAGAGAGAGAGAGAGAGAGAGAGAGAGAGAGAGACTATTGGAAATCTGTACCAAGATCATGTGTTGCACAATGACAGAAATAGATAAAGGTAATGTTGCTATAAAGCTGGGAGTTCAGAGCCGTCCCCATCAATTTTTTTTCACTCCATCCCCTTTCACTCTTCTTATCTTACTAGCTGTAGAAAGACAAAAAAAAAAAAAAAAAAATACATACCATTACAGAGAAACGACCCACACAGATTTAGATTTCATAAAATCTGTAAATATTCATCTAATCCAGAGCTTTCAATCTAACTACAGAAGTGTCTATTAGTTTGCCTTTGATAATACCCTCCTCTTTGATGTTGCGTTGCAGAGCGAGGAACCATTCCCTCCACCTGGCCACCTCTTGACAAATGTGCGGCGTTAGGCTCGCAGGTACAACCTACGCACAAACCACCACAATGGACCCCACAAGGCTCGTCCCAAAGCCCACCACAAAGCCCAACTCAAAGCCACACACAGCGTCCTCTTACCGTCAGCACCACACACACACAAAACCCATCTGCCAGGCCCCCAACACACCCTCCTTTCCCCATCACTCTACCCCCTCCAACCACTCCTGCCCCAATTTCTCCAATCACGCCCTACCCATGCATCTGCCCCATCATCCTTCCGCATCCATATCCACACCCACACCCAGGCCAGCCAGTACAACCAGGACAACCAGGCCAGCCAGGCCAATCAGGACAACCTGGACAGACAGGACAACCAGGCCAGCCAGGACAAATAGGACGACCAGGACAACCAGGGCAATCAGGAAAACCTATAACATTCCCTTATCCTTACCCACATCCTCAACCACAACCAGGAAAACCAGGACAACCAGGCAAGCCAGGACAACCAGGACAGGCAGGACAACCAGGACAGGCAGGACAACCAGGCAAGCCAGGACAACCAGGACAAGCAGGACAACCAGGCCTGCCAGGACAACCAGGACAGGCAGAACAACCAGGCAAGCCAGGACAGCCAGGGCAATCAGGAAAACCTATAACATTCCCTTATCCTTACCCACATCCTCATCCACAACCAGGAAAACCAGGCCAGCCAGGACAACAAGGACAACCAGGGCATCCAGGAAAACCAGGTCAGCCAGGACAATCAGGACAACCAGGACAGGCAGGACAACCAGGCAAGCCAGGACAACCAGGACAGGCAGGACAACCAGGCAAGCCAGGACAACCAGGACAGGCAGGACAACCAGGCCTGCCAGGACAACCAGGACAGGCAGGACAACCAGGCCTGCCAGGACAACCAGGACAGGCAGGACAACCAGGCCAGCCAGGACAACCAGGGCAATCAGGAAAACCTATAATTTTCCCTTATCCTTACCCACATCCTCAACCACAACCAGGAAAACCAGGACAACCAGGCCAGCCAGGACAACCAGGACATCCAGGAAAACCAGGTCAGCCAGGACATTCAGGACAACCAGGACAGGCAGGACAACCAGGCCAGCCAGGACAACCAGGGCAATCAGGAAAACCTATAACTTTCCCTTATCCTTACCCACATCCTCATCCACAACCAGGAAAACCAGGCCAGCCAGGACAACAAGGACAACCAGGTCATCCAGGACAATCTGGACAACCAGGCCAGCCAGGACAACCAGGGCAATCAGGAAAACCTATAATTTTCCCTTATCCTTATCCATATCCTCACCCACAACCAGGAAAACCAGGACAACCAGGCCAGCCAGGACAACCAGGACATCCAGGAAAACCAGGTCAGCCAGGCCAATCAGGACAAGCAGGCCAGCCAGGACAACCAGGCCAACCAGGACAACCAGGGCAATCAGGAAAACCTATAACTTTCCCTTATCCTTATCCACATCCTCATCCACAACCAGGAAAACCAGGCCAGCCAGGGCAACCAGGACATCCAGGAAAACCAGGTAAGCCAGGACAATCAGGACAACCAGGACAGGCAGGACAACCAGGCCAGCCAGGACAACCAGGGCAATCAGGAAAACCTATAATTTTCCCTTATCCTTACCCACATCCTCATCCACAACCAGGAAAACCAGGACAACCAGGCCAGCCAGGACAACCAGGACATCCAGGAAAACCAGTCCATCCAGTACAACCATATCCACATCCTCAACCACAACCAGGACAACCAGAAAAACCAGGCCAGCCAGGACAACCAGGACTACCAGGAGAACCAGGACAACCAGGAAAACCAGGCCAGCCAGGACAACCAGGACTACCAGGAGAACCAGGACAACCAGGAAAACCAGGCCTACCAGGACAACCAGGAGAAACAGGAGAACCAGGAAAACCAGGCCAGCCAGGACAACCAGGACTACCAGGAGAACCAGGACAACCAGGAAAACCAGGCCAGCCAGGACAACCAGGACTACCAGGAGAACCAGGCCAGCCAGGACTACCAGGACAACCAGGACAACCAGGCCTGCCAGGACAACCAATAATTATTCCTTACCCTTACCCCCAACCATACCCACAACCAGTACAACCAGGACAAGCAGGACAACCAGGAAAACCAGGCCAGCCAGGACAACCAGGACTACCAGGAGAACCAGGACAACCAGGAAAACCAGGCCAGCCAGGACAACCAGGACTACCAGGAGAACCAGGACAACCAGGAAAACCAGGCCAGCCAGGACAACCAGGACTACCAGGAGAACCAGGACAACCAGGAAAACCAGGCCAGCCAGGGCAACCAGGACTACCAGGAGAACCAGGACAACCAGGCCTGCCAGGACAACCAATAATCATTCCTTACCCTTACCCCCAACCACACCCACAACCAGTACAACCAGGACAAGCAGGACAACCAGGAAAACCAGGCCAGCCAGGACAACCAGGACTACCAGGAGAACCAGGACAACCAGGAAAACCAGGCCAGCCAGGACTACCAGGACAACCAGGACAACCAGGCCTGCCAGGACAGCCAATAATTATTCCTTACCCTTACCCCCAACCACACCCACAACCAGTACAACCAGGACAAGCAGGACAACCAGGAAAACCAGGTCAGCCAGGACAGCCAGGTGGAAAGCCAGGACAACCTATCATTTTCCCTTATCCACACCCACACCCCCACCCACATCCAGGACGACCACAACCACATCCACACCCCAAACCAATCCCACAGCCAGGAGAAATCATCATCATACCCCACCCACAACCAGAAACACCTCAACCACCAGGAATCACGGTTCCTGCCCCAACATCCTCGCCGCCGCAACCAGGACGGCCAACCCCCGCACATCCTGCTCCCCCACCATCCATCGTCATCATACCCCCACACTCCCCTACCACTCCCACACACGAACCACAGCAGCCCCACCCTTCAGACCGTCCCACCCACCCCACCCTTCCACCCATAGATACTCTGCCAGGGAGCGAGAGCGAGGACGAGAGCAAGGAGTGCTGTCGCTGCGAGGACGATGAGGACAGTAAAAGCGATGAGAGAAATAAGGTTAAAAGCAACGAGAACAAGAGTAATGAAGACAGGTCAAATGGTAGTGGTGATGATGATGATAAGTATAGAGTTCGCTGGCAGAGTGTTCTGCCTTATCACAACTTGCAGGGGTATCACGCCTTCCCCTTCCATCACCCTGTCGCCAGCC